>NW_027507758.1:524760522-525040806 GCF_037356315.1 Lithobates pipiens
CTTCACAGTTCATACTGGTGATTGGATTCCCTCATATGTCTAACGGTATTGCACATCTAATTGGATTTCTTTGGACTTTATAATTCACCATTTTCGTTTTTTGGACTTTGTTTATTGTGCAGTTATTATACTAGCACATTTTTCAGAAATTACTTAAATTTTTTCTGAATTTGGACTCACATTCATTATGTGGTAATTCTTGTTTATTGTATGTGTTTCTGTTCAATATTAACACCTCAATTTTATCTCGTCACCATACTGGCACATTTTTTCACCATACCAGCATTTTTCCTGATGTTTCTTTTCTAGGGATTGCATATCTAATTGGATTTCTTTGGACTTTATAATTCACTATTTTCGTTTTTTTTTAACTTTGTTTATTTGCAGTTATTATACTAGCACGTTATTATACTAGCACATTTTTTAGAAATTACAAAAAAAAAATCTGACTTTGGACTCACATTCATTATGTGTTAATTCTTATTTATTTAATGTGTTTCTGTTCAATATTAACACCCTCATTTTTATCTCTCACCTTATTTATGGTATAGTCACCATACTAGCACCCTTTTCACCATACCTGCATTTTTTTCCAAAATTTCACTTTTTCTTGGTTTGATTCACATTTCATCATGTATGAATCTCTGTTTATTTAATATATTTATGGTTAAGTCACATTTGTATAATTTATTTATGCAAATTAGCTTTTTACAACCTTATGCCGCGTATACACGAACGGAATTCTCATCGGAAAAAGCTCTGATGGTTTTCGCGAACGGAATTCCGACAGAATTCGGCTCAAGCTGTCTTGCCTACACACGGTCACACCAAATTCCAATAGTTTATAACGTGGTGACGTACAACACGTACGACGGGACTAGAAAAAGGAAGTTCAATAGCCAGTAGCCAATAGCTTCTGTCTCGTAGTTGAATCTGAGCATGCGTGATTTTTTGGCGTGTCGGAATTGCATACACACGATCGGAATTTCTGATAGAAAGTTTTTCCGTCAGCTAAATTGAGAACATGCTATCAATTTTTGGCTGGTGGAAATTTGGACAGCTAAATTCCGATGGAGCATACAAACGGTCACATTTTCCGATGAAAAGCTCTCATCTGTCTTTTTCTGGCCGGAATTCCGATCGTGTGTACGCGGCATTAGCGCTGCACTTATGTTTTCACAGTTTTTTCTTTTTGTCTACAAGCTGTGCTGGCTGCTAGGTTGCAGGTTCACAGTGCAGTATTCCTTTAATTTTATACCTTCCAGGCTATTCACTCCCCTCCCTCTCTTTCCCTCTCATCATTTGAAGCTCACTGTATACGTATATTCTCTCCGATTTCCCTAAGAAATGCTGTGATCTACCGCCCCCTGGACCATTATCAACTTTCCTTGATGAGTTTTCTGCCTTGCTACCCTACTTTCTCTCTTTTGAAATTCCCACAATCCTTCTCTGTGATTTCAACATCCCTGCTAATACAAATACCCCTGCTACTTCTAAACTTCTAATGCCCCGTACACACGAGAGGACTTATGTCCGACAGACTTCCAAAGGAGTTCCGCCGGAGTTCCGCCGGAGTTCCGACGGAGTTCTGACAGACTTTTCGGCCGAGCGGACTTGGCCACACACGATCACACTAAACTCCGACGGATTCGAACGTGATGACGTACGACCCGACTCGAATAAGGAAGTTCATAGCCAGTAGCCAATAGCTGCCCTAGCGTCGGTTTTAGTCCGTCGGAGTAGCATACACACGAGCGGAGTTTTCGAAGGGGACCGGGTCCGGCGGAGTTCCTTCGGGAAAATTTGAAGCATGCTTCATTTCTAAAGTCCGTCAGACTTTGGCGAATCAAAAGTCCGTTGCAGCCCACACACGATCGGATAGTCTGACGGACTCGGTCCTTCGGACTTTGGATGTTGAAAAGTCCGCTCGTGTGTACGGGGCATTAGTGTTACCTCTTCATTTGACCTGAAGCAATGGGTACAGGCTTCTATTTAATCCGATGGCAACACCCTTGACCTTGTATTCTCCTACCTATGCACTCCATGCAACTTCTCAAACAATCCTTTTCTTCTCTCCGACCATCACCTTATTCCTTTCTCTCTCTCTCTCTCTCTCTCTTTCTCTCTCTCTCTCTACCTTCCACCACCTTTCCCTCCAGTCACCTAACTATCACCCGTAGAAACTTTCGCAACTTCAACTCTTCTCTCCTCTGTTTTGCTACTGACCACTTCTATGACAAAATCTCTCCCCTGTCCTGCCCCAGCCAAGCCACTTCCATCTACAATAAATCCCTGTCCTCCACCTGGACAAGCTCGCTCCCCTCACTACACGCAGAATCAGGCCTTGAACCCCTACAACCCTGGCAAACAGATGACACTAAAATTCTCAAAAAACGTAGTCGCGCTCTTGAGCGTCTGTGGCACAAGACTAATGCCGCGTACACATGAACGAAAATTCTGCCAGCAAAAGTCAGATGCAAGCTTTTGGTCTGAAATTCCGACCGTGTGTATGCTCCATCAGACTTTTACTGGCAGAATTTACACCAGCAAAAGATTGAGAGCAGGTTCTTTATTTTTCCATCGGAAATTTGCAAAGCCTTTGGACCCTATGGCAGACATCAACTATTTGAAAAAGAAACTTGGTTTCAGGATCTATGTGTTTTCTGAACTTTTAAGTGACTATATTTGACTTATTGCTGCTGTGAAAGGAGTTTTTGACCAACGAATGAAATGTTGGCAAAAATGGCAGGATGCTCAAGTGAACCTACAGAAGAAACAAGAGGCAGAAGCCAAGCTACAGGTTGCCAACAAATCTGACAAGCTTCAGAAAGCAAAAGATGAAATCAAAGAGTGGGAAGCAAAAGTTCAAAAAGGTGAGCGCGATTTCGAGCAGATCTCTAAAACAATTTGCAAGAAACTTGGGCGATTTGAGCAAGATCGAGTGAAAGACTTCACAGTAGTTATTATCAAGTACGGTATTTAGAATCTTTAGTACAAACACAGCAACAGCTCATAAAGTATTGGGAAGCCTTTCTACTTGAAGCCAAAGCAATAGCTTAGATGAAGAATATTCCATGCTCAGTTCATGAATTCATATTCACCGCATTCCACAATAAATTCATGTTTAAATCAAAGAAAATATCAAGATAAACCACTCTATATTTTATTAACATGTGGCTTCTTTTTACATAGTTACATAGTTAGTCAGGTTGAAAAAAGACACAAGTCCATCCAGTTCAACCACAAAAAAAAAATATATATCATACAATCCCATATACCCAATTCTATACCCACAGTTGATCAAGGGGAAGGCAAAAAAACCCCAGGGAGCATGATCCAATTTGCTAAAGCAGGGGGAAAAATTCCTTCCTGATCCCCGGAGAGGCAATCAGATTTTCCCCAGATCAACTTTACCTATAAATGTTAGCACCCAGTTATATTATGTACACTTAGGAAATAATCCAGGCCTTTCTTAAAACAATCTACTGAGCTGGCCAGAACCACCTCTGTAGGGAGTCTATTCCACATTTTCACAGCTCTTACTGTGAAGAAACCTTTCTGTATTTGGAGATGAAATCTCTTTTCCTCTAGACGTAAAGAGTGCCCCCTTGTCCTCTTTGTTGACTGTAAAGTGAATAACTCAACACCAAGTTCACTATATGGACCCCTTATATATTTGTACATGTTGATCATATCCCCCCTTAATCTCCTCTTATCAAGAGTGAATAAATTCAGTCCCTCTAATCTTTCCTCATAGCTGATCTCCTCCATGCCTCTTATCAGTTTGGTTGCCCTTCTCTGCACTTTGTCCAGTTCCCCAATATCCTTTTTGAGAACTGGTGCCCAAAACTGAACTGCATATTCCAGATGAGGTCTTACTAATGATTTGAACAGGGGCAAAATTATATATCTCTCTCTCTGGAGTCCATACCTCTCTTAATACAAGAAAGGATTTTGCTCGCTTTGGAAACCGCAGCTTGGCATTGCATGCTATTATTGAGCTTATGATCTTCCAAAACCCCCAGATCCTTCTCCACTATGGATCCCCCCAGTTGTACCCCCCCTAGAATGTATGATGCATGCATATTATTAGCCCCCCAAGTGCATACATTTAAATTTCTCAACATTAAACCTCATCTGCCATATAGTCGCCCAATTAGACAGAGCATTGAGGTCGGCTTGTAAATTGGAGACATCCTGTAAGGATGTTATTCCACTGCATAGCTTGGTGTCATCTACAAAGACAGAAATGTTACTTTTTATCCCAGACCCGAACTTTACCTTACACATGAGCCAGGTGTGCGAAACTGTATCGAACGCTTTTGCAAAATCCAAGTATACCACTTCCACCGCCATCCCTGTGTCCAAGGTTTTACTTATATCCTCATAAAAAAAATCAGGTTAGTGAGGCCCGGAACGGAAAGATAAAAGGAACATGTAGTGCAGGGCCGGGCATGACAATGTGGGAAGTGAAGCAACTTAGGGGTTAAAATGTAGAAAAAATAGGAATGAGAGGAGACTGAACAAGAAAATGTTGGGAGGGGAGGAGCATTAAAAAAGAAGAGGTGGAGTCAGGTGTGGTCAGTCTGGAAAGAAGAAGCTGAAGGAGACAGTGTTACACACGCTGCTCCGTGACTAAGGCAGATGTGGACAGCACGCCCGTGGGCTGCAGCAGCTGCTTGCGGGGGACGAGGTTGCCCTGGCGGTTCCGGAGGTCAGTGCGGTGGTCACACCCGAGGGGGTGCCAGTAGGTGGAGAAGGGGAGAGGAGTGGGGGCGCAGTGTCATCCATCATGGCGGACGTGTTCAGAATTGTGGATGCGGCCAGGTGCGAAGTGTACGTTTGCTTTGAGGGGCCCTTAGGGGCTCACTTGAAACAGGAGGTATGGGATAAGATTACAAAAGGTGAGTATGTGGAAATATTCTCCTTGCTCCTGCTGGAGAAGTTCAATCTGGATGGGGTTAAGCCAGATGACTCTAAGAAGGACGAGGAGAAGAGGAGATACCGCATGACACCTCGGACATTTGCGAACTGGTTATAGGCTTTAGCGATTTTGGCCAGCATCATTGGAGAGAAGAGCCCTGAGCACTGCTCGGTGCTCTTCTGCTACATGGATGCTATAGGGGAGGCATATAGGGTTTATGGGGGGACTGCGTGGCTCAGGTATGATGAGCAGTTTAGGCAAAGGAGGGCGGGTCGGCCATCACTTAGGTGGGATCACAAGGACATTAGTCTTTGGATGCGCCTAATGTCTTCACCGCGCTCATGGCAAAATCGGACATTGAGTCTGCTTTTCGTTTGCTGCCGAGACACCCGGACAGCTTTAGACTGTTGGGGTGCTGTTGGCAAGGGAAATTCTACGTGGATCAATGTTTGCCTATGGGTTGCTCCATTTCATGCGCCTTGTTTGAAATGTTTAGTTCCTTTTTGGAATGGGTGGTCCGGGACGTATCAGGGATTCTGTCATACATTATCTAGATGATTTTCTGTGCGTGGGCCCCCCTTCTTCCAGGATGTGTGCGATCCTGTTGGCAACACTGCAGCACATTGCTGGTAGGTTTGGAGTGCCGCTGGTGGCTGACAAGACGGAGGGCCCGACTACAGAAATCAGTTTTCTGGGTATTATTATTGATTCTAAGGTGAAGGAGTGTTGGTTGTCGACCAAAAAGGTGTAGAATCTCAGGACTGAGATTCGGGGCATGTTCGGGCGTAGCAAGGTTCAACTCCAGGAAATACAATCATTGTTAGGTAAGTTTAATTTTGCTTGTCATATCATTCCAATGGGTAGGGTGTTTTGCCAACGGTTGTCGGCAGCCACCGCGGGGGTGAGCACCCCAAATTATTTCATCAAATTGAATGGTGAGTTGAAGGAGGATTTGAAAGTATGGCACATGTTTCTGGAAACTTATAACGGGCGTTCGTTGTGGATGGAAGGACCGGTAAGTAACTGGGATTTGACCCTAGCCACGGATGCGGCAGGGTCAACGGGGCTACGGGGCTTTCTTTCTGGGGCAATGGAGTGTGGAGTCCTGGCCAAGTTCCTGGTTTGAGGTGGGTTTCCTTAAGAACTTGGTGTTGCTGGAATTGCTTCCGGTAGTACTGGCAATGGAGCTGTGGGGCGAGGCATGTAGCAATTTGAAGATTAGGCTGGATTGTGACAACATGGGGGTAGTTCAGGTCATTAACAGGATCTTCGTGTCGTCACAGCCAGTGATTCGGTTGTTACGGCACCTGGAGCTGCATGTCTGCAGTTGAATATTTTCTTATATGCGGTACACATTCCGGGTGTTGACAACACGCTAGCTGATTCACTGTCTCGTTTTCAGTGGCACAAGTTCAGGTAGATGGCTCCAGGTGCAGAGAAGGATGGGGTTCCCTGCCCAGGATGGCTCTGGGAGATTGCCTTGGAGTTGCCGCAGGATGGATTAGGAGGTCAGTAAGCAGGGAAACTTCTGCCTCTTACTCCTCGGTGTGGAGGGAGTGGTTTGAGTTGGAGCAGCTGGTAGGAGCTGGAGTGGGTGAGTCTGAGTCAAGGTTACTGGTAATATATTTTGTTTCTAGGCACATGGAGGGTGGGGGTTCAGTATCCGCCATTGCAAGGAAGATGGCGGGCCTGGCCTTTTTGTTTTAGCTGCAGGGCAGGCCGGACTTCACTAAAGATTTTTGGGTGAAACAATCGATCAAAGGGTACAGTAAATGTCCTCGTACGACAGACACTAGTAAGCCGGTTTCTTTTTATATCCTTCTAGATATATGCGCCAAGTTAGGGCAGATGTGTTCATCAGTTTATGAAAGGGTTTTGTTCAAAACAGCATTTTCGCTTGTGTTTTTCAGGCTTTTAGGGTGGGCGAGTTGGTGAGCGCATCTACCAAGGTGGCGGGCAGTTTTCTATGGCAGGACGTGGGAGCAAGGTCTGACAGGGTGGAATTGTGGTTACGGAAATCTAAAACTGATCAGAGGGGAAAGGGGAAACGGGTCGAGCTGTTCCCCCTTTATGGATCCGCAGTGTGCCCGGTAGAAGGGGTAAGGGCATTTTTGGAAGTTCATCCACAGATGGGTGGGCCATTTCTGGTGCACAGGGATGGGTCTTACCTATGCAGGTTTCAGTTCATGGCTGTTTTTAGGAAGTGCCTTCGGGCGGCGTGGTTGGATTGCAAATTAATTTGCTTCACACTCACTCCTTCCGCATCGGGGCAGCCACAGAGATTGCCCGTGGCGGGTTGGATGAGGCTGCCATTAAGAGGATTGGGTGATGGGAATCTAAGAGATTTCGTTCTTACATACATCCTCAACTGTTACCGAGGGGGTTTTAGGGAGGATTGTGATTGGGGCATCGGTCCGGTCAGTATTGGAAAATAAATGATGTTGGGAGTAAATTTGGTTTGGGTGTCATTTGTTGTTTGTCATTCTGTCATTTGTCTGGATTTTAGGACACTCCTATGTCTTTTGGGGGGCAAGGAGAGCAGAGGTTAGACCTGATGGGAGGCAATTGAGCATATCTAGGAGGGAGGCAAGTATTCGGTGGCTGGGCATCCCGGGGATGGTACGGAGTCAGGTAGTGCCGGAGGTTCATCGCTATGCACGGTTAGACCGGCCTCCGGATGTTTTGGTTCTCCATGTGGGGGGAAATGATCTGGGGGTTAGAACAAGCATGGATTTAATTGCAGCCATTAAGTCGGATTTTTGGTCACTCCGCTTGGCCTTAGCGGATATGGTGATTGTGTGGTCCGACATAGTGGCTCGGACTACTTGGCGGATGGCGAGATCGGTCAGAAGCTTAAACAAGACGTGGATCAAACAAAGTGGTTGGCAGATTCATGGCACGTAAGGGTTAATTGTCAGGCACATGGAGTTGGAGCTTAATGTGGGATTATATCTGTGGGCTGATGGAGTCCATTTGTCGGCCGTGGGAATTGATATTTGGGCGCTGGGTCTGCAGGATGGGATCCAGCACACCCTGTGGGTGTAGAGGGGCCCTTAAGGGTAAGGGGTTGTCCTTGCGGGCTGTGGCAGTGTCCTTGGTCTTTGATGGTGGCAGATAACAGATGTGATCGAAGTGGTGGGGGGCTCATCGGTGGAGTGGGCCTCTCTGGGGTATTCCAGTGGAATGGGAGACTGGAATACGGTTATGTTTGCCCTGCGGGAAAGGGGTTGTCTCAGAGCTGGCAGAGGCTGGAAGCCTGGTATGGAAAAAGGTTCCGCAGTGTATTGGATAATGGTTAAGTGGGAGTACCGTCAAAGACCAACAAGCTGTATGTTAATAAAGTTGCCGTTACAAATGTTATTTGTAAATATTTAAGTTTTGATTAATAAAATAAGGCTGCTATGGCCTTTTAAAACTCCAAATCCATGTGTGGTCTGATCATTGAGGGGAATAAAGGTGGGTATGGGTTAAGGTTTGTGGGAAGGTTATGGGGTTAAGTTGATGATATCTGAGCTACACTAGTCAAGTGAGGCCCGGAACGGAAAGACAAAAGGAACATGTAGTGCAGGGCCGGGCATGACAAGGTGAAAAGTGAAGCAACTTAGGGGTTAAAATGTAGAAAAAAGAGAAATGGGAGGAAAATGAACAAGAAAATGTTGGGAGAGGAGGAGCATTATAAAAGAAGAGGTAGAGTCAGGTGTGGTCAGTCCGGAAAGAAGAAGCTGAAGGAGGCAATTTTCCCACCCACTCTCCCTGGTGGGTTGTTGTTTTTTTGTGTTGTTCGTTTGTGTTCTTGCATTTCAGGTTTAATGGTTTCAGGACATCATAGCAGCTCGTAGCGGCTGTGTCCATGGTCTTTGATGGTGACAGATAACAGATGTGATGGAAGTGGTGGGAGGTTCATCGGTGGAATGAGCCTCTCTGGGGTATTCCAGTGGAACGGGAGACTGGAATAAGGTTATGTTTGCACTGCGGGAAAGGGGTTGTCTCAGAGCTGGCAGGCGGCTGGAGGCCTGGTATGGAAAAAGGTCCCGCACTGTATTTTTGGATAATGGTTATGTGAGAGTGCTGTCAAAACCAACAAGCTGTATGTTAATAAAGTTGCCATTATAAATGTTATTTGGAAATATTTAAGTTTAGGTTAGCCACTTTCAGACCGGACCATTTTGCTGGCTTAAGACCAGACCACTTTTTGCGATTCGGCACTGCATCGTTTTAACTGACAATTGCGCGGATGTGCGAAATGGCTCCCAAACAAAATTTAGGTCCTTTTTTTCCCCACAAATAGAGCTTTCTTTTGGTGGTATTTGATCACCCCTGCGGTTTTTATTTTTTGTGCTATAAACAAAAAAAGAGCGACAATTTTTACTTTTTGCTATAATAAATATCCCCCAAAAATATATAAAATAATGTTTTTTTCCTCATTTTAGGCCGATACGTATTCTTCTACATATTTTTGGTAAAAAAAATCACAATAAGCGATTATTGATTGGTTTGTGCAAAATTTATAGTGTTTACAAAATAGGGGATAGTTTTATGGCATTTTTATTAATATTTTTTTTTTACTAGTAATGGCGGTGATCAGCGATTTTTATTGTGACTGCGACATTATGGCAGACATATCAGGCATTTTTGACACATTTTTGGGACCATTGGCATTTATACAGCAATCAGTGCTATACAAATGTACTGATTCCTGTGTAAATGACACTGGCAGTGAAGGTGTTAACCAGGGGGTGGCAGTGTAGGGGTTAAGTGTGTCCTAGGGGCGTGTTACTAACTGTGGGGGGCATGGCTTTGCATTAGTGAACACTGATGTCTGCTCCAATCACAGGGAGCAGAGATCAGTGTCACTTATTGTTAGACAGAACGGGGAGATGCTGTTTAGTTCCGCATCTCCCCGTTCAGCCTCCCCGTAAGATGATCGAGGGTATCCCCGCGGCAATCGAGTCCACGGGACCCACGACCGGACTCACAGGGGTCCCAACCGGCACGCACATGCGATGGCACGGCGGCAATTTCAAATGGACGTACCTGTACGTCGTCATGCACCGGTCGGGAAGTGGTTAATAAAATAAGGCTGCTATGGCCTTTTAAAACTCCAAATCCATGTGTGGTCTGATCATTGAGGGGAATAAAAGTGAGTATGGGTTAAGGTTTGTGGGAAAAAGGTTATGGGGTTAAGTTGGTGATATCTGAGCTACACTGGTCGCGTCTGACAACTTCTGTCTTTCATGAATCCATGCTGTCTGTTGCTTAAAGCGGGAGTCCGTCGGGACTCCGCGTTTTTATTTTTTTTTTAAAGTCAGCAGCTACAAATACTGCAGCTGCTGACTTTTAAAATAGTGACACTTACCTGTCCAGCGCGCCCGCGATGTCGGCACCCGAAGCAGATCTCTAGATCGACACTCGAGTGCTGCCGCCGCCATCTTGGGTATGGGAATCAGGAAATGGAGCCTTTCGGCTTCATTTCCCGGTTCCCTACTGCGCATGCGCGAGCCGCGCTGCGCAATGAGGACGGTCCCCGCTGCCTCTGGGATCTGTGTGTTTCCCAGCAGGCAGCGGGGCACTTGCGGAAGGGGGCGGGCACTTGCGGAAAGGGGCGTAATGTACGCCCCTTTCCGCAGAGAGCTAGCCCGGAAGTGGGTGCAGTTACCTGCATTATCCAGGTAACTGCACCCCCCTCCCCCCTGAAAGGTGCCAATTGGGCGCCGGAGGGGGGGAGGAATCCGATGAGCGGAAGGTCCATTTTAGGGTGGACCTCCGCTTTAAAATATTTTTTTACGGCAAGAACTCGTCTCGTGTGGTCTTTTATTAATCTCTCCAGTATCTTCCCAACTATAGAAGTTAAACTAACAGGTCTATAGTTACTTGGTAAAGACTTTGTTCCCTTTTTAAATATAGGCACCAAATTGGCCCTGCGCCAGTCCAGTGGTACCATTCCTGTCATTAATGAGTCCCTAAATATTAGATACAATGGCTTTGAAATTACAGAGCTCAATTCTTTTAGGATCCATGGGTGGATGCCATCAGGTCCAGGTGCTTTATCCACCTTTATTCTGTCCAAATATTTCTGGACCAGAAATATATACTATTATATACTATTATATACTATACTATTATATACTATTGCGTTTTAATAAGAGTGCTGCATGTCCTGACCCATTCCAATGGACTGTAGCATGATATTCTGCAATAGTTTGCTGAATTGAACACTAATGCCCCGTACACACGAGCGGACTTTTCGACATCCAAACTCCGACGGACTGAGTCCGGCGGACTATCCGCTCGTGTGTGGGCTGCAACGGACTTTAGCTTCGCAAAAGTCTGACGGACTTTAGAAATGAAGCATGCTTCAAATTTTCCCGACGGAACTCCGCCGGACCCAGGTCCGATGTAGAAGTCCGCTCGTCTGTATGCTGTTCCGACAGTCCTAAAACGACGCATGCTCTGAAGCAAGTACGAGACGGAAGTGCTCGGTCTTGTAAAACTCCAGTTCGTATTGGAAGTAGCACATTCGTCATGCTGCAAATTCTGTGCTCGTTTAAATGTATAGCGCATCTTCTTTATAATGCTAGAAGAACGAAGCCTTTTTATTTATAATGCTAGAAGAACGAAGTTGCTTTGCTGCTCATATTCACTCACAGAGTTCTCACCAAACACATTTCTGTTTTATTTCTCCTCATCTCATGAATGATCTTGTTTTTATTTTAAAGCCCCATCTCAATATTTTTTTTTTTTATGTTTTTTTTAATAATTTTTTTTACTCCCTATTTTTGGTACAATTCTTTACCATGTTTTTCTTGTGATCTCCATATTAAATTATTCTGTCAATTAAAACCAAAAAAAAAAAAAAAAGTTGTTAACTTGACCGAATAATTAAATATGGAGATCACAAGAATAAAAATGTTCATGATTTCACCCAAAAATATTGATGAAAAAATTACTCCAAAAAAATAAAAAAAAACAAGAAAAAATGTTGGTGACTAATTTTTGGCCTACATATTTTTGGTACAATTCTTTACCATTTATTTTTTATTGTGATCTCCATATTTAATTGTTCCGTCAAGTTAAAACCAAAAACTTTATTTTATTTTATTTTTTTTTCATTACCACAATAACCTTTTTATTTTTATTCTGGTGACAAGTTACCACAATAACATTTTTATTTTGTTTATAACCTCAAGGAGGTTAGTGTCCCTTGTTAATTTCACATTGTCTTTTATAGAAAGGTATTTGACCAAAAAACACATAGGCAATTATATTTTCAAACAAAAATAGCCATTTATTCTGGTTCTACAAACAAAAAAATGAAGGCAACACTGGAGAAAATTGTGACATTTCTGTAGCCTTTTGGCCCCAGGGCAAACGTGAAACTATGTGGACAAGAAAATTCAAATATTACAAAATCAAATATGGTCCCAGAATCCCAGACATCAAGAGCAGCATCAGATGGTATATATGTCCCCAGGCTGTGGTTGGTCGGACCAGAGTGAAGCCAGGTCATCACCTTCTTCTCTTCGCTCCACCCTTCACTGCACCCTTCCCTGCAGACTTCCCTGTAGCCTTCCTGGGAGGCTGTGTCTCCGGTGGTGGACTCGTGGCAGGAGGAGGAGGAGGAACAGGAGGAACTTGCTCCACAATAGTACTGTTGGCTGATAAATCTCCACTGAGCCCCTTCTGTAAGGACAGGAAAATGAGCCTTTCGCAGTGGAGACGTTGGCCCATCTCTAGTTGCTGGAGCCGGCTGGCAATGTAGCAGCCGTAGGCCTCTTCTGCGTCAGGGGGGCTGTTTAAAACATTAGTCGCCTCTCTAATTAGTCGCAGGGATTCCTCCTGTGCCTGTGTATTTTTTTTGGCCCTTTTGGATGGAAGACGGAGGGGAGGCACTTGAGAAGTCGTCATGCTTCTACTAGGCCCGGCCACCTCCTGCCTGACAGAGGGCATGGACTCCTCCTGGCTGAGAGTGGGCATAGCCTCCTCCTGCCTGCCACTTTCACCACCTTCCTCCTGGCTGAGCTCCTCCTGTGTATAAAAAAGGGACATTGTTTTAGTTTTTTGTTCATCAATCCTAAACATTTTTCAGCTCCTGACTTCAAAATTCGGTTAATACATATAAAAGAGTATCATTATGACACCACTATTTCTTGTTTCTGCTGGTGACAAACATTTGTGGCCACTACTGTAAATTGATATGTCCAAATTTTAACTATTTTTTAACATCAATAATAGCGTACAAATTCGAATAACATCTAGTTAACATCATTAATATTCTGAATATCACTATTTTTGGTAAAAAAATACCTGGCTCCAGCTGGGTGCATCCGCTTCCTCCAGGATGGAAGGCTCATCAGCCTCTGCTGAGGTGGAGGGAATGCTGCAGGGAAGGGTGGAGGGAAGGGTGGAGGGAAGAGTAGAAAGCGACTCCCTGGGTCTATACCGGTCGTCCAGGAACCGTAGCTTTTCAAAGTACCACAGCCTGGGTACATATACATCACCTGGTGCTGCTCCTGATGTTTGGGATTTAGCGATTTTCCTCTTTTCCTTTCGGAACATATTTTGCAATATTTGAATTTTCTTATCCACAAAGTCCACGTCTGCCTCTGGGATCCAAGGCTGCACAAATGTCACAAATCTCTCCAGTGTTGCCCTCCTTACTTGTTTATTAAAATAATCCTTGTTCTTGGTATGCCACAGATTAGACATTTCTTTATACTTGTCGATAAACAGACTTAAAAATTCTGGATCCCTGAATTTTTTATTCATTTTTCTGCAAGACAATACACAAGCCAAAAAACATAATGTTAGCTCAGACTCTCCTAATCTTAGCCCAAGATAGACTCCAGGATCTGCCACTTATTTGGGGAAATGGTTTAAACTTACCTTCGTTTTTCTTGCTCCCAACTTCTGTTCCTATTTTCGCAAACGAACATACGACATGTGATTTTTGTCGTTATATACAGTGCGTACGCGTAGAACTACGCCTGCGTTGCCCGCCCCTGACGTTCTTTTAGTCAAGTTCATGGTTTCCCGCCCCTTTCTGCGCACTTAACGTCCGTACGACATGTGCATTTTGTCGTAAGACCCAGTGCGTACGCGTAGAACTACGCCTGCGTTGCCCGCCCCTGACGTTCTTTTAGTCAAGTTCATGGTTTCCCGCCCTTTCTGCGCACTTAACGTACGTACGACGTGTGATTTTGGCGTAAGACCCAGTGCGTACGCGTAGAACTACGCCTGCGTTGCCCGCCCCTGACGTTCTTTTAGTCAAGTTCATGGTTTCCCGCCCTTTCTGCGCACTTAACGTACGTACGACGTGTGATTTTGGCGTAAGACCCAGTGCGTACGCGTAGAACTACGCCTGCTTTGCCCGCCCATGACGTTCTTTTACAAGAATATTTCCCGCCCCCTTTTCTCTACGGTGCGCAGTAGGAGAAACATGGCGGAAACACAACAGGTGCTTGATATGAACGACTCCAGTAGTCAGGAATCCCCGGAGCCACAAACGTCCCGATCCGGAAAGAGGAGATTTAAGGCCTCAAATATGGCATTTCAAGAGATGGTGGAGATGGTGGGAATCTTGCGAAGTAGGGATTATGATGGCAAGCATGGACCATACACCCATCCGAACTTGCGCAAGGCCAGAATCATGGCCAAAGTAGTTAAGACCCTGCATAATCGTTTTGGGGTACGACGGTCAAAAGACCAATTGAGGAAACGGTGGTCCGACCTGAAATTGAGGGAGCCGGATCAATACAGAAGGATCAAGAAAGTTCTGAAAAAAAGTAAGTACTTGTCGTGTGTTCCTATTTTATGATTATTGCATACAGATCCATATGCTTTACCTTTGTACAATGTAAAAAATTGCTGCTTTCATGTTGTATACAGTAAAAGAATCGTATCGTTTTAACAAACCCTCGTAAATTGTTCGTGGCAAACCTCGTTTATGATACAGGGTTTGAACAGCATTTTTTGGGTGTGTAATTTTTAGGACACAACAAATGATTAGGACATTGTGGTTTAGATGTGTTTCAAAATACAATGACTAGAAAAGAACATTCAGTGTAATTGAAGGAGAGGACACTTGGCAGCTGGGTAAAAACACATCTGCACTCATAAGCAAAGGTGTGGGACACCAGAGAACATTTATTAGGGTAAACCACACGCCACACGGGGTTCCCTGGTATACTTGGGGGGGGGGGGGGGGTTGGGCATGTGTGAACCTTGGCACAAAAACCTACTTATTAGCTTTTTTGGCAAAGTGAATTGATTTCTCATGTCTTCACATTTTGCATCTCTTCATAAACCGACAATTGTACAACACTTCTAATCAAGGTTTCATCTTCCTAGTTCTGGCCTTAAATATCTGTGTGCTAAAGTATACCTTTTGGTTTGTTAATTTCTCATAGGGGAGAAAAGCCTCACAAAGCAGGATCCCATGGACCGCCATCCTTGCCAGCAGGAATGTGAGGTTAGCCCCATCCCCCCCGTGGATGTGCATGTGGAGGAAGGAGAGGTGGAAGAAGGAGAGGAGATGGGCACCCCACCAGGTGAGTGTCTGACACCACAGCTTCAGGTAATCGATGTATACCTGCATATTTCCAAACACATGTTTTTACATCTATTTTAGGTGATGTTGTGGTTGTGGAAAGCGACACATTTCCAAGCACCAGTGCCCCCCCCGAGGATGTCGAGGAAGGAGAGGTTGAGGAAGGAGAGGTGGAGGAAGTAGGGGAGCTGGGCACCCCACCAGGTGAGTGTCTGACACCCCAGCTTGTTGAAATCCATGTATGACTGCCTAATTTTTGACCCAATTTTTCCCATCTATTGTAGGTGATGTTCTGTTTGTGGAAAGGGCCCCATTTTCCAGTGACAGCGCACAAAGGCTGATTGGCCAGATAATGGGCTGGAATGGGGAACTAGATGACATGCGAACTAGCCTGGATCTCATGAAGACTCAGATTGACAATATGCAGCTGGAAATGAAGAACATGATCGATATTTTGGGGAGAATATAATCCGTTTCTCCATAATATCGATCATGTTCTTCATTTCCCTTGTTTTAGTTCAAAGATTGTTTTACTTCACCAATTTTTACGATTGTGGCTGATTGTTGTTTTATACATTTTTCATATTTTTTCTAGAAAAATAAAAACCACAAAAAAAAAAAAAAAAAAAAAAGTTTATAAAAAATTGAAAAAAAAGGAAACAAAAAAATGTTTGGCAAAGAAAGTTAAATAAACCCCCAAAAAATTTTAGATCACTAAATATTCAATGGCACATGTGAATGTGGCCAAATTAAAATTTTGAATAATCAAGAATGTGTGGCGTATTCTTTCAATGCTTATAATACCAGTTTGGGAAAAGGGATTTTGTGTATCCAGTGACAATGGGCCTTATTGAATTTAATGAAAATACACTTGGCACTACAAGTACACTAGGATAACATAGGAGACAGCACAAACCAAAAGCAAGCAAGAAAACACATTTCAGATTTGAGGTTATTTTATTATTTTCCTCTTTTTTAAAATTAAATATTGGGTGGCATTGCAATGGCCCCCCTACCATTAAAATAAGTGACATATCTCTCACGCACTTCCCGTGCACTTTGGGGGGCCAAGCCAGTACGGCCAGTATCCAGGCCTGTCATGGATTCTGGCCCAACTCCAGCCTCCGGCATTATTCCTGAGAAATATGTAGTGGAATATTTGTGCAAAAAGTTGTGCAAAATGCAGCACGTAAGGATGACATGGTTCAGTTTGTATTCCGCTAGGTTGAGATCCGTCAGAAATACACGGAACCGGCTGGCCATTATGCCAAAAGCATTTTCCACCACTCTTCTCGCTCTGGCCAGCCGGTAGTTGTAAACCCTCCTCTCCGGGGTGAGGGCTCTTTGGGGGAATGGCCGCATTATGTGGTTGTCCAGAGCAAAAGCCTCATCCGCAATGAATACAAAGGGTAGTTCCTCCACATTCTCCGAATCAGGTGGCAAGCCCAGGCCACCTGTCTGTAGACGGCGGTAGAACTCCGTCTCGGCGAAGACTCCTCCATCCGACATGCGGCCATTCTTCCCCACGTCCACATAGAGAAATTCATACTGTGCCGACACCACCGCCATTAACACAATACTGTGAAACCCCTTGTAATTAAAAAAGTATGACCCCGAATGGGGTGGTGGCACAATGTGGACGTGCTTCCCATCTATGGCACCACCGCAGTTAGGAAAGTCCCACCGGGTGGCAAAATGGGATGCCACAGTCTGCCATTCCTGTGGCGATGAAGGAAACTGGGGAGGCAAAAAGCAGAAAAAAAAACAAAATAAGTACTTTGGCACATTAAACATTGTACATTACAACACAAACTTTCTTTCACGCTTCTGCCTAGTCACATGACACCGATCGTCTGCTCCCTGTCATTGGGAGCAGTGATCAGGGTCATGTCACTGCTAGCCCATCCCCCAGACAGTTAAGAAAAACACTCACCCAGAACACACTTTAAACCATTCCTTGGCCCCCTTGTGCTTAATAAAACACCTTCACTGCATGTGACATTTTTACAGTAATCAAGACAATTTTGGACAGCATTGATCACTGTATTAATGACAATGGTCACAAAAATGTATGGAAATTGGCCAATGTGTCCGCCATAATGTGGCAGTCACCAGAAAAAAAAATAAAAAAAAATTAAAAAAAACGGTTAGCAACGCCATTACTAGTTTCAAAAATGGCAAGATTTTAAAAATGCCAGCAAAATAGACCATATTTACTAAACGATAGAACTTTAAAAAAAAACAATCAAGAAACGCTTAAATTGTGATTCATTTTAACACATTTTTGTTTACTAAAAGACTACGTATCAGCATCAAATGAGGTCCCAAAAAATCATGGTGATATATTTTTGTGACTATCTTTCTTTAGAGCGAAAAGAGAGAAAAAAAAGCATATTTAGAAAAATGCATTTTGGGTTTGTTGGTGGTTAATCACCAAAACTAAAAAAGCAGAGGTGATCAAAGACAACCAAATACAAAATCGCTTTGTGCTAATAAAATGAAGATAATTTACTAGGAGGAGCCATGTTACAAGGACGCACAATTGTCAATTCAAACAACGCACTGCCAAATCACCCAAAAAAGTGATGAAGGTCAGGAAGGGGGGGAAAATCATTCCAGGGTTGAAGTGTGTTAAAAATACAATATATAATTCAACATTAATTTAAGGACACACAGACTCGTTGGAATTATATTAAGTGTGTGTGGGGGGGATCCAGTTAAAGGACACACAGACCATTTGGGATACTATTAAGGGGGGGGGGATTCAGTTAAGGGGACACAGACCATTTGGAATAAGCTTTAAAATGTTTGGTTTTAGGATAAAGCAATAGAATGGAGCTGACAAAAGACATTTTAAGTGACTAGACTAGGTGGATATGGGCCTACCATAGCATGTTGGTGAGGTTTAACCACTTGCCGACCGCCGCACGACGATATACGTCGGCAGAATGGCACGGGCAGGCATATGGGCGTATATATAAGTCCCTGCCTGCCCGCGGGTGGGGGGCCCGATCGGGCCCCCCCCCGGTGCCTGCGGCGGTCGGCATTTCTTCGAGAGCGATCCGGGATGAGGGGGCGGCCATTCATTCATGGCCACCCCCTCGCGATCGCTCTCGACGAATGGAAATCCCCCGTGACATCACTTCCTCTCCTGTAATGTAAACACAGGAGAGGAAGTGATGTATTCTCTCCTCCGTGTCGGTATTTTCCGTTCCGACACGGAGGAGAGCGGATCGGTGAGTTGCACCAACACTCTACACACACAGTAGAACATGCCAGGCACACTCACACCCCCCCTTTACCCCCCGATCACCCCCCCAATTACCCCTGCCCCCCAGTCACAGTGACACCAATGTCATTTTTTTTTTTTTTTTTGCATTGGTGTCATTTGTGACTGTAATAACTGTTAGGGCAGTTAGAGTTAGCCCCCTTTAGTTCTAATGTACCCCCCTAACCCCCCCAATAAAGGTTTAACCCCGTGATCACCCCCCGTCGCCAGTGTCACTAAGGCTGGGTTCACATTGCAGCGGTTTATGAGAACGAATGTGATTCGCACCGCACTGCAGTGCAAATCACATCCAATCTCTGTGCGATTCGAGTTCAGCCATTCGCCGCACCCGCCGCACCCGCCACACCCGCCGCACCCGCCGCAAATTCGCACGGGACCCTTTTTTTGGCCCGCAGCAGAATCGGATCGCATGGGTGTTCACACCATGCGATCCGAGTTTGCAGATCGCACTGCGATATGCGAACTGATCTGGGGGTGTCAGTAACATTTCACTGACACTCCCAGCAGTTCGCATAGGGCAGTGTGAACTGCCGCCGGGAGGCATGCGATGCGGGAACCCGCCGCGGATTCGCGGCGTTTCCGCATCGCTCCAGTGTGAACCCAGCCTAATAAGCGATCATTTTTCTGATCGCCGTATTAGTGTCACAGGTGACGCTAGTTAGGCAGGTAGGTATTTAGGTTCGCCGCAGCTTTTTATAGCGCCAGGGACCCCCATATACTACCGCATAAAGCCCCCTGATTGCCCCCTAGTTAACCCTTTCACCAGTGATCACCATATAACTGTTACAGGTGACGCTGGTTGGTTAGTTATTTTTTTATAGTTTCAGGGCACCCGCCATTTATTACCTAATAAAGGTTTAACCCCCTGATCACCCGGCGGGTGTCATTTGTGACTAATAACTGTTAGGGCAGTTAGGGTTAGCCCCCTTTAGTTCTAAGGTACCCCCCTAACCCCCCCAATAAAGGTTTAACCCCGTGATCACCCCCCGTCGCCAGTGTCACTAAGGCTGGGTTCAGATTGCAGCGGTTTGAGAACGGATGTGATTTGCACCGCACTGCAGTGCAAATCACATCCGATCTCTGTGCGATTCGAGTTCAGCCATTCGCCGCACCCGCCACACCCGCTGCACCCGCCGCAAATTCGCACGGGACCCTTTTTTTGGCCCGCAGCAGAATCGGATCGCATGGGTGTTCACACCATGCGATCCGAGTTTGCAGATCGCACTGCGATATGCGAACTGATCTGGGGGTGTCAGTAACATTTCACTGACACTCCCAGCAGTTCGCATAGGGCAGTGTGAACTGCCGCCGGGAGGCATGCGATGCGGGAACCCGCCGCGCATTCGTGGCGTTCCCGCATCGCTCCAGTGTGAACCCAGCCTAATAAGCGATCGTTTTTCTGATCGCTGTATTAGTGTCACAGGTGACGCTAGTTAGGCAGGTAGGTATTTAGGTTCGCCGCAGCTTTTTATAGCGCCAGGGACCCCCATATACTACCGCATAAAGCCCCCTGATTGCCCCCTAGTTAACCCTTTCACCAGTGATCACCATATAACTGTTACAGGTGACGCTGGTTGGTTAGTTATTTTTTTATAGTTTCAGGGCACCCGCCATTTATTACCTAGTCTCACTAGTGTACCCCTAAATTTAGGGGTGTCTACTTTCCAAAATGGGGTCATTTGGGGGGGGTTTGTGCCATCTTGGCATTTTATGGCCTTCAAAACTGTAACGCCCTTAGAAAGCCTGAAGGCGGTGCTTGGTTTTCGGGGCCCCGTACGCGGCTAGGCTCCCAAAAAGTCCCACATATGTGGTATCCCCGTACTCAGGAGAAGCAGCAGAATTTATTTTGGGGTGTCATTTCACATATGCCCATGGCATGCGTGAGCAATATATCATTTAGTGACAACTTTGTGAAAAAAAAAAAAAAAAAAAAAGTTTGTAATTTTCCCGCAACTTGTGGCAAAATATAAAATATTCCATGGACTCAACATGCCTCTCAGCAAATAGCTTGGGGTGTCTACTTTCTAAAATGGGGTCATTTGTGGGGGTTTTGTGCCATCTTGGCATTTTATGGCCTTCAAAACTGTAATAGGTAGTGAGGAGTGAAGTCAAATATTTACGCCCTTAGAAAGCCTGAAGGCGGTGCTTGGTTTTCGGGGCCCCGTACGCGGCTAGGCTCCCAAAAAGTCCCACATATGTGGTATCCCCGTACTCAGGAGAAGCAGCAGAATTTATTTTGGGGTGTCATTTCACATATGCCCATGGCATGTGTGAGCAATATATCATTTAGTGACAACTTTGTGAAAAAAAAAAAAAAAAAAAAAAAGTTTGTAATTTTCCCGCAACTTGTGGCAAAATATAAAATATTCCATGAACTCAACATGCCTCTCAGCAAATAGCTTGGGGTGTCTACTTTCTAAAATGGGGTCATTTGTGGGGGTTTTGTGCCATCTTGGCATTTTATGGCCTTCAAAACTGTAATAGGTAGTGAGAAGTGAACTCAAAAATTTACGCCCTTAGAAAGCCTGAAGGCGGTGCTTGGTTTTCGGGGCCCCGTACGCGGCTAGGCTCCCAAAAAGTCCCACATATGTGGTATCCCCGTACTCAGGAGAAGCAGCAGAATTTATTTTGGGGTGTCATTTCACATACGCCCATAGCATGTGTGAGCAATATATCATTTAGTGACAACTTTGTGTAAAAAAAAAAAAAAAATTTTTTTTTTGTCATTATTCAATCGCTTGAGGCAAAAAAATAAAATATTCAATGGGCTCAACATGCCTCTTATCAATTTCCTTAGGGGGTCTACTTTCCAAAATGGGGTCATTTGGGGGGGTTTTGTACTGCCCTGCCATTTTAGCACCTCAAGAAATGAGATAGGCAGTCGTAAACTAAAAGCTGCGTAAATTCCAGAAAACGTACCTTAGTTTGTAGATGTGACAACTTTTGCGCAAACCAATAAATATACAATTATTGACTTTTTTTTTACCAAAGACATGTGGCTGAATACATTTTGGCCTAAATGTATGACTAAAATTGAGTTTATTGGATTTTTCTAATAACAAAAAGTAGAAAATATCATTTTTTTTCAAAATTTGCGGTCTTTTTACGTTTATATCGCAAAAAATAAAAATCGCAGAGGCAATCAAATACCATCAAAAGAAAGCTCTATTTGTGGGAAGAAAAGGACGCAAATTTTGTTTGGGTACAACATTGCATGACCGCGCAATTACCAGTTAAAGCAGCGCAGTGCCAAAGTGTAAAAAGACCTCTGGTCATTTACCAGCAAAATGGTCCGGTCTGAAAGTGGTTAATGAAGGCAAATATGCATGAAAAAGAAAAAAGGAGCATTAAAAGATTGCAGCATGCATGAGGACAAAGGGGACATTCACAGCATATTGCAATCATGGTAATTAGAGATTGAGGAAAGAAATACAAGGCATTAGCAAACATTAAAGACAATAAAATGTGATGTTAAATGCTAAATCTTACCTTAATATAGTCCTCCTGCAGGACCTGTATAATGGCAGAACAGGTCTCTGGGATAATGATCCCCAGAGCCTGGGGGGAGATGCCTGTCGAGAACTTCAAGTCCTGAAGGCTTCTCCCTGTCGCCAAGTAGCGCAACGTGGCGACGAGCCTCTGCTCCGGAGTGATGGCTTGCCGCATGCAGGTATCCTGCCTGCTGATATAAGGGGTCAGCAAAGCCAGCAGACGGTGAAAAACGGGGTCCGTCATCCGGAGATAATTCCTGAAATCATCAGGATTATTCTCCCGGATCTCACGAAGCAAAGGCATGTGCGAGAACTGGTCACGCTGGAGCAACCAATTCTTCGTCCATGAACTCCTCAACACCCCGTCCAAGGACTGTTCTTGGGTTGCAGAATGAACTACAACACCAAGCGCAAGCAAAGCACGAACTCGACGACGAGTACGTACACGCAACATGGCTTCAAAACGGTCGGATTGTCAGAGCGAACTTAACAGACGTCACTGAAGAACAGCAAGGCCTGTGAAGAGCGAGCTGAAAGTCAGCGAGCGCAGTTAGATCGCACTGCAAAATACAGAGACGAACTGACTACACGCACTAAAAAACAGATACAAACCTCACAAGCACAAACTGAAAAGCAGTGAAAAACGTTCTGAAAAATACGAGTCTGAAAAACGCGAATCGTCTCTCACCAAACTTCTACTAACACGAGATAAACACGAAATTAGCAGAAGGAGCCCAAAGGGTGGCGCACTTGGTATTGAACTTCCGTTTTATAGTCTCGTCGGACCTGGTGTACGTCACAGCGGACCAGACGGGCGGACTTTAGTGTGATCGTGTGTAGGCAAGTCCGTTGCGTCGGAACTCTGTCGGAACTCCGGCGGAACTCCGGCGGAACTCCGTTGGGAACTCCTTCGGAATTAAGTCCTCTCGTGTGTACGGGGCATTATGTGTCTTACTATTTTGCATTTAACAAGTGCAGATGAAGGCAAGAAAGTTTTACTTTGAAGTACCGTATTTATCGGCGTATATCACGCACTTTTTTCCCCCTAAAATCAGGGGGAAAGTGGGGGCGCGTGTTATACGCCGGTCCCCCCCCCCCAATTTTTAACCCTTTCTGCCGCTCTCTGCGGCTTTGGGGGTATTTTTGGCGCACTCAGCCGTTCCTGGCTATCTTTGGCCGTTCCCGGCTATCTTCGCCCGTTCTCAGCTATTTTCGGCCATTCTCGGCTATTTTCGGCCAGACTCGGCCGTTCTTGGTGGCTTTTGGAAAGCTGAAAGCCGCCGACAATGGACGAAAATAGCCGAGAACGGCCGAAAATAGCCGAGTGCGGCCGAAAATAGCTGAAAGCCGCCAAGAGCGACCGAGAACTACCGAGCGCCACCGAGATACACAGTACATCCGCTCTGTATTTTGGCGGCGCCATTTTTAAATGACAAAGCCACAGAAAAGACTGCAAATGACTGATGAGACTAAATGCAAGGCTGCAAATGACTGACAAGGTTAAATGCAAGGCTGAAAGTGACTGACAAGGCTGCAATGGAAGACTGTAAATGACCGACAAGGGTGCAATGGAAGGCTGTAAATGACTGACACGGCTGCAATGGAAGGCTGTAAATGACTGACAAGGCTGCAATGGAAGGCTGTAAATGACTGACAAGGCTGCAATGGAAGGCTGCAAATGACTGACAAGGCTGCAATGGAAGGCTGCAAATGACACTGACAAGGCTGCATTGATGGGCATTTAAATGTAAGTTTTTTTCCTTAAACTTCCCTCCTAAAAGTTTTTTTCTTTTAAATTCCCCCTAAACTTGGGGTGCGTGTTATACGCTGGCGCTTGTTATACGCTGATAAATACAGTATTTTCTTTAAAAAATCAATTCTGTTAATTAAATTTACCTTATCTTTTTGAAACAAATTATTGCTGCATTTATAAATGTTCACTTACACATTACTGTACAGATATGATTTTATGATTATAATATTAAAGGTATATTCCTTGTGAAATGCTCAAAAAAATAAAAAAAATAGTAACATGATATTCATGTCAATGGAAAAATATGTTTTTTGACTTTTTTTTAATTTAAACACATTGCTAATAGCGCTAGCTATATGTTTATAGTTTAAATATTAATATTTGCACTGTTTGGCACTGAAAATTTTAATTTTAGGTACTTTTTTGCATTGTCAGTAAAAAATGTGGCTCTGTCAGAAAATGTCATGATTTTTGCCAGTAAAAAGTTGGTGCCTTTTGTAAATTTTTCCGTCTTGCCAGTAAATTTCGCTTCGGGAGGTTGGCGTCACTAGCTGGTATACCATTGATCATCCAAAGACTTTGCACTGGGGTCATTTGACAGCACCAGAACCCTGGCAACAGGGTATCTGATCATAACCAAATAGCTTTCCCAGTTCCCAGGACCTGTTCTGCACATCAACTGCCACCTAGGTCTTTGCGACCATTGGTTACCTGACCCAGGTTCCCTAGTGCACCTGAAGTTGCAACAATTGCATCTGGATCTTGGAAAAGTACAAATAGCCACTCCCTGGAAAAATGCTATTTCTAGAGCTGTTATGGCAAATGCAGCTACCGATTACAGAGAAAATGTCCGGAGTGCCAACAAGCATAACAAGGTATGCATGAATCTGCATAGAGATTACCAGGCTCAACACTGATTGAAAGCAAATGTGGATTATTAAGAAAAAAACACAAATGTCAAGTACAAGAATACAAGCATACAATACACCAAGGAATACCAACCCAAATAAACCTATCAGTGGCAGTGAATACAACTAAGTAAACTTCAACTAACTAACTATGTACAGATAGCTGGGTAAATAGGGCAGAGTAGGAACTGGCTGAGGAGAATGGGAAAGAGTCAAAATGGGGAGCAGGGAGAGCAGTGGGTGGCCAGAGCGGATGCAAGCTTAGACCGCTCCGCATACTCTCGGCACATAGAGCCTCCTTCAGCAGCCCTCCTATCCTGCTTGTCCCAGCACTATACTGAGTCAGCAGGCAATGCAGACGGGTAAGGGGCAGCAGCAACCACAGCCACAGAAGAACAAAGGAAAGTCCTTTGGTGAAGGATCACACAGTGTGGACTCACCACGGCCATCCAGTCCTCAGGTAGGCTGGCAGATCCTCCCTGTGCATTATCCACCCCTGCCAGATCCCCTTCACAGGCCTCTATGCCATCTTCAGGACATGCTTCCCATACCTCATCTGCTCTGGAAAGAGACATGGCAAACCTATTTCTCAGCCAGGCCAGTGGCCAGGATGCAGATCCTGATAGTCCTGAGGGATCCCCAGCTCCTTTACCTTCACCACTACCATACTCTCCAGATACTACACTATCATCCTCCTTGCCTGCTTTGCAGACATGTTGAAAAGGAAGTTGAGGAAGGCCACCACTAAATTGGTCTCCAACCTGAAGCAAGATTTCCAGGATTTGGGATGTCGCTTATGCCGCGTACACATGAGCAAATTGTCCGGCGTACTTAGTCCGGCAAACAATCCGGCGGATAGTCCGGCGGACTTTCTACCGAACGGACTTGGCCACACGCGGACACACAGAAAGTCCGGCGTTTGCTAGCGCGATGACGTACAGCGCGTACGACGGGACTAGAAAAAGGAAGTTCAATAGCCAGTAGCCAATAGCTTCCTTTTCGTACTTGCTTCTGAGCATGCGTCATTCTTAGTCCGCCGGACTAGCATACTGACGAACGTATTGTCCGCTGAAACCCAAGATTGGACTGCAAAAATACTTTCTAAGTCCGCCGGACTTTACGCTGGAAAAGTCAGCTGAAGCCCACACACGATCGAATTGTCAGGTGAAATGCGTTTCGGCGGACTAAGGACGCCGGACAATTTGATAGTGTGTACGCGGCATTGGACAGCATTGAATCCAAAGTTGCTGACACTGTCCATAGAGTGGCATAAAACTCTACCATCAGGGCCATCTTTAATATTGACTGGACCCTGGGCAAACATTTTCTGGGGCCCCCTCTTCCATGCGATTTCGCTCTCTGCATGCTTTGAGACATAAAATAAATAGCAGCTAGACTCAAAATCAGTTTACTGAATCAGATCAGGCAGCAATTGCAAGTAGTTTCCAGAGGTTACAATGTATCATTACGGCTCACTGATTGGCTGCTAGAGATTACAGCACACATTATGGCTCTCTGTTATTTTCTAGATGTTACAGCACATGACTTCTGCTTGTTGATTGGTTGCTAGAGATTACTGTACATCAATACTGCTCACTGATTGAATTCTAGAGGTTACTGAACATCTATACCACTCACTAATTGGTTGTTAGAGGTTACTGCACATTGTTACTGCTCACTAATTGGTTGCAAGAGGTTGATGCATAGCATTACTGCTCATTGATTGGTTGCTAAAGGTTACAGCACATCACTTCATCACTGCCTGCCTGCATATACACATGCATCAAAATTCAGGGTGCTGTAGCACCATGTTATTTTGAAGAATCAACTTCCAATGTGCATACTTTTGCAAAACATGATGTTAAGCTTAATGACCACAATTGTAGGCAAGACTTTCAAGCATGCTCCTTTACCTCCCCAGTGGGCAGCATTCAGCAGAAGTGATGGTGGATGTGACCTCAGGGGGACATGATATACATATGAATGTTGCCTCTATTTAAATATCAATGCCGCGGTCCACGCCTATTTACATATTAATGCCGCCACTATTTACATATCAATGCAGGTTATTTACATGTAAACACAGGGTCTGCAGCTGAGTCATCTGTACATGGCAATAGGACAGAGCTGGGCAGCAGAAGTTTACACTGAGATATCGGGACACAACACGGGACTAAAACTTCAAGGGATAAGGGAATTTAAACTGGGATAGTTTGCAAGTATTAGGCAGCTGCTTTGGGCCCCAGTACAATGATGGGGCCCAGGGCAGCTGCCCCTTTTGCCCTGCTTTAAAAACGGTCTTGTCTACCATGATTACTGAACTCCACGATCGTCTAGAGGAAGCTTACGCTGAAATTGATGATCATCAAAATCGTGCCAGGCGATATCATTTCCGTATTCATGGTTTGCCAGAAATGGTTAAAGATATCACCCCTATCACTTGTTCCCTGATGCAATCAGCTGTCCCAGATATTGATGAAATCCACATAGAAATCAATCGCATTCACAGGGCCCTAGTTCCTCTGAAACCAGACAGGCCTCCCTGGAGCGTGATTGTGAAACCTAATTTCTTCAGGGTCAAGGAAGCGGTCATGCAGTGCCAGGGAACATCCGGACCTGGAAGTTGAAGGTTATAAAATTCAGATCTTTGCAGATCTTTCCCAAGCTACCATTCAAAAAAGGAAAGCGTTTAAACCTTTGTTTTCCCCTTTGGTTCAACGTGACATTCGTTATAGATGGAACTATCCTTTCCGTTTACAATTTACATATAACAGATCATACTCCTATTCTACAGTCCATCTGCATCCCCCACTTGCTTTAGATGTTGTTGCCAGATGGATACAATGTATCATGTTTGGTGGCAATTTTGGATTTGAATATTTACCTGGTGTATTCTGTGGCAGGAGTTAATATCAAAAGCTTCCTGATGAGGTCCTTAAAATAAAAAAAAAATCAATGAAGCTAATTTATATACATATTTTTAGCAGCCAGAATAACGATTGCTAAATATTGGAAGCAGTGGATGGTTCTCCTTTATTATGTAAAGAATGAACTTAAGCTGGATCCTGGCTAATGATAGACTCACCTGTATCCTTCATAATTCTACTAAGAAATTTGATGTGATATGGGATCCATGGACACAATATATATCTGAAACTTAGACCCCTTTCACACTGGGGCGTTTTTCAGGCGTTTTTCAGGCGCTTTAGCGTTAAAAAAAAGCGCCTGTAAAGCGCTTGAAAGAAGCTGCAACTGCAATCCCAATGCAAAAATCCCGGGTGCTTTCACACTGAGATCCCTTTCACACTGGGGTGTTTTTCAGGCATTTTTCAGGTGCTTTAGCTTTAAAGAAAGTGCCTGAAAGAAGCCGAAACTGCAATCCCAATGTAAAAGCCCGAGTGCTTTCACACTGAGGCGCTGCGCTGGCAGGGCGTCAAAAAAAGTCCTGGAAGCAGCTTCTTTGCAGCGCTTTTGGAGCAGTAAATACACCGCTCCTAAAGCGCCCCATCCCATTGAAATCTATGGGAAGCGCCTGCAAAACGATTGAAAAGCACCTGAAAAGCGCTTTTTGGAGCAGCATTTTGTGGGCGCTTTTAACCCTTTATTTGGCCACTAGCAGGGGATAAAAGCACCCCAATAGTGTTCGAGGATCACTGGTAAAGCGCTGCTAGGTGCTTTACGAACTTTTTTTGGGAACTGGCATTGTGAAAGGGCTCCCTTTCACACCAAGGGTGTTTTGTAGGCGCTATAGCGTTAGAAATAGTGCCTGCAATCCGCCCTAAAACAGCTGCACCATTGTCTGTAGTGTGGAAGCCCAAGGGCTATTACCGGTGGTTTTAACCCTTCCTCGGCCGCTAGCGGGGGGTAAAATTGCCCCGATAGCGGCCGAAATGTGCCGCAAATCCAACGGTAAAACGCCACTAAAAATAGCGGGGTTTTACCGCCGACACTATGGGTGGCGTGGTGTGAAAGGGGTCTTAAAGCACTTTGGCTTTCACATTGGGATTGTAGATGAGGCTTCTTTCAAGCGCTTCACAGGCGCTTTTTTTTAATGCTAAAGCGCCTGAAAAACGCCCCAGTGTGAAAGGGGTCTTAATGTACTTATGTCTGACCCTCTTTTTTTTTTCGCTTTTCTTTTTTCTTCTCTTTTATATTTTTTGTCTGTCTGATTTGTTTTATAACTACAAGAGGCTTTGATAGAACATATAGTTCGATGGTGATGATACTCATAGGAATGTGCACAGGGGTTTCCCCTTTTTACTGGTCTTTTCCCTTACCTTCCCCCCTTCCCTTCCTATTCCCCCCACCCCCTTCCTCTGTTCCTTATGCAATATCTTTTCCCTGTAACATAGCCATTCCCAGTACTACAGGTCAAAGTGGCTCGATGGGACTTGATGTATATTTATTGACCTTATTACTAACGATTTGCATCCTTCTATATTTTGTTTGTCAATCTCACTGGTATTTTCACCAAGCACATTTTATGTTGAGATCTTTCAGTTTAATGTTCGGTGGTCTTATACTTATGAGCATTTGCATGGAAGGATATTCCTATGCTTATGCTCAGTTTAGCATCTGTTTGCATTATTCTTCACTGATTGTACCTTATATGACATTGTCTTGTTGCTTTAATATTAAAAAAGTATTGAAAATCAAAATAGGGATCAGGAACAACCAGACAGAAGCAGGAGCAGAATCATGGGACATAAGGATAAAAGTACATGGTGTGCACAACCAAAACAATGAGACATTATGGAATACAAGAGAAGAGACGAAGAGGCTAAATACCCTCCCAGCAGCCAGCATCAGGTGAACACTAAGTGTTGAGAACTGTTGGCAGCTGGGAGACACCAACTGGTGAACTTTAGTGCAACACCATTCAGATCTGAGTACCACCAGTAGGTGATCCAGTTCCTGACACTTTCTCTGGCAACTACTGTATGTATTGTTTGAAGAGAATTTATTCTGGTACTCAAGCTTCTTAATTGTTATCATCTGAGATCACACCTAGCCAAACTTTCCAAACTGCCATGTGTGATAACATTACACTCCTAAACATTTGAATAGTCAGTTTTCCATTTTAACAAGCAATAGGACCTCAAGGAGCCAACACTGTTCTTATGCCAGTAATTGACAACACCATCCTAATTACAATGCCTGACAGTTTGCTATTCAGGATACTAACCAAGGAGCAGGGCCAGTGGCAAGGATTTTTGTCTGCTGAGCTCAGGAAAAGGTGGATTATGGTGACACCTCCCATTTCTGTGGTCACATTAATAACCTTACAGTACTGGTGTCAGTGACCGCAATAATAACCTCCAGCATTATTGTCATTTATAATAACCCCCAACTATGGTGTCAATGGCTGAAATAATAATGCCCAGCACTGGTTTCCGTAGGCACATTAATAACTCCCAGCATTTGTATCAGGGGCCGCAATAATAACCCCCAGCACTGGTTTCTGTGGCCACATTAATAACTCCCAGCATTGGTGTCAGTGGCTGCAATAATAACCCCCAGCATTGTTGTCAGTGTCTGCCTGGGTTTCATGCTGACAACTGGCTGCTGTGATGTGCTGGATGTCTCCACTTGTTTTTATCCAATAAAGGAGCCACTGGTAGAGTAAGCTTATTTTCTCCCCTTAGCTCCCACTCAGCCAGGCATACAGCATTTCCAGCAGTCTTTCTGGGTTAAAAAGCAGTCTGTATAGGTATAAGCTGGATACACACTATACAATTTTCTGCGTACTTTTTACTTTAGATTTACCAAAACCATATAATATGAGGTCAAACATAAACACTTTCAATTTGTATGCAATCAGGCAGACCCTTGCACTACATGGTTTTGGTAAATCTAAAGGAAAAAGTCCTAAAGAAAATTGTATAGTGTGTATGGCCCTTTAGGCTCGATTCACATCTATACATGTTAATTTTGATCGGTTTTGCAGTGCTTTTTGCGGTGCTTGTCGCGTTTTTGGACACGTGATTTTGCCGCGTTTTGCGTTTTCTTTTAATAGACTGTGGTTGCTTAGCAACCAGCTATATACAGTGAAAATAAATGAAAAAAAAAACGCAAAACGCAAATCGCTGCAAAATCGCAGTAAAAACACAGTACTTGCGTTTTTGATGCAGGTCCATTGACTTTTATTACATGCAAAACGCTGCATTTTGCATGAAAAAAAGTCCCCGACCCTTTCCAAATACGCAGAGGCACAAAAATGCATTGATGTGAACTTGTTCCATAGGAACCCATGTTAAAAAATTTCCCTGCATTTCTGCAAAATGCATCAAAAAACGCGTTAGTGTGAATCAAGCCTTATGCCGCATACACACGACCGGACTTTTCGAGGAAATAGGTCCGGCGGTCTTTCCGACGTTGTTTCGGCGGAGTTCCGACGGACTTTCCGAATGAACGGACTTGGCCACACACAATCACACCAAAGTCTGACGGATTTGAACGTGATGATGTACGACTGGACTAGAATAAGGAAGTTCCTAGCCAGTAGCCAATAGCTGCCCTAGCGTCGGTTTTTGTCCGTCGGACTAGCATACACACGAACGGATTTCTCGTTCCGGCGGAGTTCCGGTGGAAAAATGTAAAACGTTCTATTTCTAAAGTCCGCCGGATTTTTGGCAAGCAAAGGTCCGATGGAGCCCACACAAGATCGAATTTTCTGACGGACTCGTTCCGTCGGACCTTTGCTGTCAAAAAGTCCGGTCATGTGTACGCGGCATTAGAGTTTCTTCTCAACAGCGTGCATGTTGGACCTACATCAAGCACCGGAGATGGATAAATATCTCTCAAAGCTGTCTTTAGTTAAACAGCAGCAGCCTTCTCAGAAGGATCACAAGCGTACTACCACTAATGCCGCATACACACGGTTGGACTTTCCGGCAGAAAAAGTCTGACGGAATAATTTCATTGGATATTCCGAACGTATGTGGGCTTCAGCAGACTTTTTTTTTCGAAAATTCTGACGGACCTAGAAATAGAACATGTTTTAAATATTTCCGACGGAATTAATTTCTATCAGGAAAACCGTTCGCCTGTATGCTGTTCCGACGGACCAAAAACTACGCAAGGGCAGCTATTGGCTACTGGCTATTGAACTTCCGTTTTCTAGTCCCGTTGTATGGGTTGTACATTACCACGTTCTAAACGATCAGACTTTGGTTTGATCATGTGTAGGTAAGTCCGTTTCAGCGGAACTCCGTCGGAAAAACCGTCAGAGTTTATTTTGACAGAAAAACTGGTCATGTGTACGCGGCATAAGAAAGCGGAGCAACTTGACGGTGGAATAGCAAGGGAGAAGGAACTGATGGTGAAGCTATTAATCCCTCATTGGGAATGTCTATTGATTATACTAAGCTTGCTGCAGAAGTAGCTCTTCATTTTAAACCAGAGATTTCAGATACAGTATAATTATGACAGCAATTCAATTTATATTGAGCTGTGCTCTATTAGGGCTGATTTCAGGACTCAAGCAAAGCAACTTACATTATCAGAAAATAGAGTCAGCTAGATGGAGGATACTGCGCATAAAATCCAGTTGTCCACTAATGTAATGGACTCTCTTTTTAGTCAACTACATGAGAAATACATGGAAAATTGATTGCCCAGAAACAATTCAGAGTGATCGGGCTGCCTGAGAATGTTCACCCAGCAGCAGTAAAGTCGAATGAGCACATCATCTAAGTACTCCACGTAAAGATTAAAATCAACCTTGATCAGTATTAGCTTGCTATTGGACTTTAATAATCAAGTACAGATAAAATCAACACTTGATTAAATTAGAAGTGAAGTGAATTTTGACTTCACTTCTAATTTAATCAAGTGTTGATTTGCCCTGTTTTAACCCATTCATCCCTTTTGGATCCATCTTTCAGGGAACCACTTGTTCATTACCACTATTTATTGTATAACTTGCAACCTTCACCATTTCCAGAGTGTGCACCCTTTTGACTATCCACAGTAATTTGTTAGGAATTCCCAATGGCGTATGTCATTGGTGAAGATATAGATAATGAAATTAAAGCAGTATTTTCACAGGAGCCCTGCAAGATTTCATCTTCAGATGACAATCAAATTAAGCGGTTATTTCTAACAACATAAAAGACAATCAAATCTTTAAACCGCAAGTGGGACATACACTCCTTGGAGTCTTATGTAAGTAACCGCATGATACCGTGGGGACTCCATGAGAGAGTAATCCCAGTAACAACATCTACACACTGAGCAGTTCCTGAAAGACTGGAAGGAGTTATGCATTGCACATGGTCTGGCTGTTATGAAGCTTATAATTTGAGGAAGAATCAAGACAATTGTTAGACCTTAGCAAGCAGATTGAGGAAAGAACTAAACTTTTGGAACCATACAAAGATAAACCTGAATTTTCCAGACACAATGACATTTAAAAAAAATAAATTGACAAAACACAAAGACATCTAATGCCGTGTACACGCGATCAAACAATCCGGTGGAAAAGTCCGGCAGACAATCCGCCCATGTGTGGGCTCCGGCGGACTTTATTTACCCAAAAGTCCGGCGGACTAAGAAAGTAGTTTTGCACCAAAATATGACCGCCACACTCGCAGTCCGGCGGACAATACGGCCGTGTGTGTGCTAGGGTTCGGAGACCTGGGGCCCAAGGCTCTGTGGACTCTGTCAATTTAAATTTTCACAGAGGGGGTCTCCAGGATCCCTCGGAAGATTGCTACAACAGTCTCTCCGAGATTCTCTGCCCTGTAGCCTCTGGGAGACCCCTGAGTCTGAGATTCTTTTGGCAGCTTCTGTCTTCGATTTTTTCAAGGTGTAGCTGTAATGCTGTAGTCATGTCCTTTTGAGCATACTGGGACTGTTCCAGGGCCTCCACTCAGTTAGTCAAGATAGAGAGGGACGTTTCTCCCGATGCCACTCGATCGGTGAGTGTGGTTACATCCTCCCTGACCTCCTGTATGTCTCTCCTGTGGGTTTCCTCTAACCTGAGGATCAGGGCTTCATTGTCCATTCTAGTGGGAAGTGCCTGCAGTAAAGACCGAATGTCCTGGTCTAGCTAACCCCCTCCCGGTAGTTGGGGTGTGGGGGACATCTCTAAGCTGAAGGCCGCCAGGGTCTCAGAGTAACAGTCCAGTGCAGCCAAGGGTCCTGGAAATGGAGGCCTCGTATCTGAGGCCTGGGCCTCTTGTGTGGGTCCACGTGGCGCCGCCACTCTCATGGCTGGGGAGATTCTGTCAAACTGTGAGAAATATTGCTGAGTTGTGCCTTTGGAGGTGCTGGAACGGATTGTTCGGGTGGATGTTCTGATTCTGCTCCTTTTTTGTCGGTAGCATGCCAGTGCTAAAAGGTCTGATTAACTGGGAAAGGTAGGGTAGGGCCGGGAGCTCCCTCAAGAAGTGACTTAATTCAGCTATTCCAGCTTAATCCAGGCCACGCCCCTCACTATCCACCATTCTATTCACTTTGTTACCATAAGCTTTATACAAAGTCACAGGCTTTTTGTTGCATTTTTGCTGCTTTTCCTGCTGCATTTTTGCTCCTTTTCCTCTTAATGATAGGGATGGAGGCACATGGCCATACCAGGCCATGACTTCATTCAAAGTCCCAAATTCCCCAATCCCCCCCCCCCCCCTTTTTTTTTTTTTTTTTTTTGGTAAACCATTATCTTGTTAATACAACTACAACATATCTGCAAACAAGCTATGAACCTTATATTTATTTAATACCTAAAGAAGACATAGATGCTATACAACCCAGTTTGTTCAGAGTATAACTTTGCTAAATCAGCATGGAAAAATGCAATCAAAGTTATTTGCAAAAAGGTTAGCAACCTTGCTTCCAAAACTGCTACAAATGTTAGAAAACTGATCCTGGCTTTGGACAGTTTTCATCGTGGGATCCCTTCTTCATATTCCATGGCATTGTTAGCGCTGGGCGTGGAGAAGTCTTTTGATAATGTACACTGGCAATGGTTATCCAGCTTGAAAAAACTGCTAGAGAAAAAATCTCTTAATCACTGGCACATCCATTTTTTCGAACAGTATATAGCCAACAATATAAAGCCTTTTGGTCTTAGGATCCTGATCTTCCCCACCATGGAGAACATTGGATCCAAGTTCAAAAGAGAATGGGAGGATAACCTCTCAACATGTTCCAATGGGATGATGTCCCTTCTTATTGAAGAGTATAAGAAAACAGGGAAATAGAGAGTGAATTAGAATCTCTATATGTAAAACTATCCACTTTCAAAACCCATGCCTTATATAACCAATATGACAAAGAGCTCAACGAGTATCTCAAACAATTCAATCGAGATATACTCATAAAGAAAGAAAAGAAGTTCTTGAGAGACTCCAAGGCCTTTCAGGAATCTAAAGCCTATAACTGGAAGAATCAAAACTTCAGAAATAAATCCAACTTTAAACAAAAATCGAATTTAAATGACCCTGGCCTTTCTGATGCATCGTTGGCATCATCAGCCTCTTCCAGAAGGCCATTCATGGCTCCCAAGAAAAATCACACAAAAAGCGTTTCACAGAACCCTCAACACTACCAACACCTCGGTATGACACCTCTGTTCCCACCAGTGTCCCTCCCCCTCCTGTAATGTTCCAATCTGACTCTAAGCCCTTGTACACATGGTCGGATATTCCGATGGACAATGTCCGATAGGACCGTGTTGCCGGATAATTCGACAGTGTGTGGGCTCCATCGGACTGTTTCCATCGGAGTATCCGACGGACCAAGTTTTCCAACTTGTCTATAAAATTTTCCTACAACATGCTCCGATCGGACATAGTCCGATCATGTGTAGCCTACTCCGACGGACAAGGTGCCACGCATGCTCACAATCAAATTCGGACACGGAAGCGCTCGCTCAGGTAAAACTACCACTCGTAATCGATATAGCACATTCGTCACGCTGCAATGTTAAAAATTCTTTCATGCAGCACATTCTCTTGTTCTTTACAATGCTGCAAGAATGAAGTTGTTTTGATGCTCATATTCACACACACACTTCTCCCAAACGTATTTCTTTATTCTTTTTACTCATTTCAGCAATACAATATTTTAAATCGTCACATCTACCCAATCTTTTTCTTTTGTTTTTTGTTTTTTTAATTTTGTGCTTGGTTTTTTTAATCAACATCTCCTTTTTTGACAGTTTGCTCATCTTTGCATTTTTTTTGAGTGTTTTGTGTGTCAACTTACCACAACACCATTATTATCTTTTTAATTGTGTTTTTCTTTTTTAATCTACAGGAGGTTGTTTGGTGTTGGTGCCCCTTGTTATTCATTTCACTTTGTATTTTTGAAATGTACCTGCTTACTCACAAATAAACTGTCCTTTTTGAAGTAAAACACATAGACAAGTATTTCTTCAACCAAAAAAAAACTTGATTTAGGTGTCAGTAACAAATAAAGAGGGAGGCAGCGCTGGAGAAACTGGTCAATTTGTCGAAGCTTTTGGCCCCCAGGGCAGGCATGAACTAATAAGAAATTTTGCGAAATTCCAACACCAGAAGCAGAGGAGGAGGAGGAGGAAGGAGAGATTGTTGAAGTTGGACAAATTGTCACCACAACAGGTGAGTGTCGGAGACCACAGCTTACGGTGAGCTAATCAATGTATGTCCTCATATTTATAATACATGGTGTGTTTATTTTTGTTTTTTTAGGTGATGTGGAAGAAGAATCACATTTTACCAGTGAAAGTGCCCAGATCCTGATTGGGGAAATAATGGGGTGCAATCGCGATTTAGAAATTATACAGAAAAACATTAATGATGTTCAACATAAAATGAAGAACATCATTGATGTTTTAGGGAGAGTTTGAAACACCCCAAACTAGCTCGGATTTTTTTTTTTCAAACAAACAACTTTTGTATTTTAGTAAAAGCCAAATTTGGAAGATGCACACAGTGTGTCAACATGTGCTTTCTCCCATCATATGGGATCAATGTATGTGTTTTGTGGAAAGTGGCTGAGATGAAGGGGTTGCACCCCCAAAACATGTACATTGATCCACCATGATGGGAGATAGCACATGTTGACACACTGTGTGCATCTTCCAAATTTGGCTTTTCCAGGGGTGACACCCCATCTGATGAAGGCAATATCAGCCCAGTTTGTACATACTCATATCTGATATTGTCTTCACTTTTCAAAGTTGAACTTTGTAAGTTCCTTAGTTCTGTATGTTATGCTTTGATACATGCCTGTTTACACAAAAATGCCAAATTACAAAAAAGTAACCGAAAATAATGTTTTCGATACACCCAATATGTTGGTTTGTTGTAAAAACCCTTTTCTAAACGCACATGTGAATGTGCTTTGATTAAAAAGTAAAATTATCAACAATGTGTGGCTTCCTTTTTCAATGTGCAAAAGCAGTATTTGGAGTAACGTTGTTGTTTTCTGTAGAAATGGGTGTTATTTACTAAAGGCAAATCCACTTTGCACTCCAAGTGCAGTTTCAGGTGCACTTTTGCAGTTCACTTGTAGTGCATAGTGGATGTGCCTTTAGTAAATAACACCCACAGTGATGTGTAAATTTCCCCAATCACGCCATTTTCATGACCCCACATATTTCTGCCATGATGCTGAAACTGAGCAATATTTTTGTCAATAATGCACTACATACATTAGCAACAAAAACAAGGTGTGTGTAGCAGACCCACAACATAATAAGATTATCTGAAGAAGAGACTGTCACCTCATCTCGCTCAGAACTTGGGTTTGCACTGTTGTAGAAAAAGGCCCAAAAAAAAAAAAAATACCTAGGAGACACCTAAAACCAAGCCAAGCAGTGAATGAAAACAAAGATTATTGTAGTTTCAAAGAAAAATGTATTAGAAAAAAAGCCTCTCAGACATTGTCTGGCATATCAATGGCCCCCCTACCCACAAAGTACTCCATGTATTGGGTTCTGACCTCATGAGCGCTTTGGGGGGGCAAGCCAGGACGAGCAGCTTCAAGGGCTGTGAGATTGTCATTTTCAGGCAAGTCTGCATCTGAGCTAACTGAGACCACATAGTTAGCTGAATGTCTTTTCAAGAAATTGTGCAGAACACAGCAGGCAAGCACTATGTGATTAAGTTTATATTCCGCCATGTGGCGTGGCGTCAAAAATAGGCGGAACTGGCTGGCCAGTATTCCAAAAGTGTTCTTCATGACTCTTCTGGCTCTGGCCAGCCGGAAATGAAAGATCCTCTGATCCGGGGTGAGGGTCCTCACCGGGAAAGGCCGCAACAGGTGGTTTGCCAGGGCAAACACCTCATCCGCGACGAATACGAACTGGAGTACTTCGACATTCTCCTTTGGGGGTGGCAAGCCCAGACTGCCACTCTGGAGACATCAGTAGAATTCCGTCCGTGAGAACACTCCACCATCCGACATCCGGCCATTTTGCCCCACGTCCACATAGAGGAAGTCATAGGTTGCTGACACCACCGCCAACATCACTATACTATTAAACCCCTTGTAATTATAATAGTACGACCCCGAGTTGGGGGGTGGGATGATGCGGACGTGTTTCCCATCAATTGCACCTCCACAATTGGGAAAGTCCCAACGGCTGGCAAAGTGGGATGGGAGGCCACAGTCTGCCATTCCTGTGGCGTTGAAGGAAACTGTGGAGTGAAGCAAGACAAAAAATTAGTAATTTGGCACATCAACATTGCAAGCAGATTAGACACAAACATTTTTGGCCAAGATCAGTATAACATTTTGGGAAATGAGTATTTAAGCCTAAAGTATAAGGTCCCCTTATCAGAGTCATCACCCCCCCCCCCCCCCCCATCTGATGGGCCCTTGCAAAAAATGAGGGGGGGATGTTTTGGACAGGTAACCCTCTCCACTGCATTGAGAGCTGAATGCATAAATAGTGTGTGATACAAAAAACATGGAAGCACATTTTGACATTTTGCTATTATCTATCAAGATAATAATAGGGGAGAAAAAAACAGAAAATGTAGCATTTGAAAGTATTGAGGCAGGCCCTTGCACTACATGCTTTGGTGAATTCGTCCATAAATCTGACCACAAAAAAGGTAGGTAGAGTGGGTATTGGGTTTGGCAAAGTCAGCAGATAGAGGATTGCTATCAGCTGACCTAGCAGTTGGGGGGAGGGGGGTTCCTAATGAGTTTGGCCCAACCAAAAAATAAAATAAAAAGGGCACTCTGCATGAATTTAAGCACACACATAACATTTGTAGGCATTTTAGGGGGTGTTTAGGGGAAAGCAATACTATGGAGCTGACAAAAGACATTGCTAAGTGACTAGACTATAGGTTTATGGGCCCAGAAGAGCATGGTGGGGAAGTTAGTGAAGGCAAATATGCATGAAGGGCAAAAAAAGGAACTTGAAAAGCTTCCAGCATGCATGAGGACAAAGGGGCACAGCATATCAATTAGAGCATATTGCAATCATGGTAATAAGGGAATGAGGAAAGAAATCCAATACATTAGCAATCATTAAATACATAGAATGTGATGTTAAAGGAGAAAACTTACCTTCATATAGTCCTTCTGCAGGACCTGAATGATGGCAGAACAGGTCTCTGGAATAATGATCCCCAGAGCCTGGGGGGAGATGCCTGTGGAGAACTTCAGGTCCTGAAGGCTTCTCCCTGTCGCCAAGTAGCGCAACGTGGCAATGAGCCTCTGCTCCGGAGTGATGGCTTGCCACATGCAGGTATCCTGCCTGCTGATATAAGGGGACAGCAAATCCAGCAGACGGTGAAAAACGGGGTCCGTCATCCGGAGATAATTCCTGAAATCATCAGGATTATTCTCCCGGATCTCACGGAGCAAAGGCATGTGCGAGAACTGGTCACGCTGGCGCAACCAATTCTTGGTCCACAAACGCCTCCTCGCCCTGTTCATGGACCGGGCTTGTGTGAAAGCTAAAAGCCCAACACCAAGCCCCTGCACATCACAAACTCTATGATGAATACGTACACGAAACATGGCTTGAAAACGGTCGGCTGGTCAGAACGGACAACAGAAAGCACAGATAAACAGCAATGCCTGAAAGAACGACCTGAAAAGCAGAAACAAGCAGACAATAAGCAATGCAAATCAAAGCGTACTATACCAAGATATAGTCCACAATGAGAAACAAATGCTTACTGACTACACGCACTGATAATCAGATACGCACCCACAAGCACAAACTGAAGAGCAGTAACGAACTGAAGCACAAATCTGAAAAGCACGAATCGTCTCTCACCAAACTTCTACTAACACGCGATAAACACGAGATCAGCAGAAGGAGCCCAAAGGGTGCCCGACGTGGTGCTGAACTTCCCTTTTCTAGTGGCGTCGTACGCGGCTTACGTCACCGTGTTCTTGGCAACCGGAACTTCCGACAACTTAGTCCGACCGTGTGTATGCAACACCACTTCCGGACCTCTTCCGGACTAAATCCATCGGAATTTATCCGACGGATTTGGTTGCCGGAATGTCCGACCGTGTATACAAGGGCTAACACCTTGCTTCCTAGAATTTCACTATCAGGTACAATAGCACCACCACTCAATATTCCTCTGAATGATTGCAGTAGTGGACCTACTTTGAACACCGAATCTCTATGAAATATGGATCGGGTAAGGACCGAACACTCTCTACTTGCTGATCCTGTTATAGAGAATTTTAATGTCATTCATTTATCCTAATACACCTTATCCAGCCTGCAAGTACAAGTTTGTACAGCTTGATACCACATGACAAAGGTCTCTCTTGCATATGACACATTATTTCCCAAAACAGCCAGCATGAACAAAAGACCAACAAATTCCTGCTGGCTGAATTGGAAATCATACTATCTCACAATCAGGTCAGGACTTAGGGTGGTGGGGGTCCCTGGACTTCAGTCACTTTCGAGCCCTACCTTCTATACATTACCATATTTATCGGCGTATAACACATGCTGGCGTATAATATACACCCCAAGTTTAGGAGGGAATTTTAAGGATAAAAACTTTTAGGAGGGAAGTTTAAAGTGGTGTTGCCACCAAAAAATTAAAACTGCTTAAAATTCGTAAAAAAAAAAAAAAAAAAAAATAATTGGCAAAAAAAAAATTTTTTACTCACCTCTAAATACCGGTTGCTAGGGGGTCCCTCGTAATCTGCCTTCCTCATTGCCCGGGCTGGTGACATCACTTCCCCTCGCGCCGCACATTCACCTGGGACCTGTCATGTGTCCCAGGTGACTGTACGGCGTATCACGGCGCCCTGCGCCGCTCGCGCATGCGCAGTGGGTGCCCGGCTGTGAAGCCACAGCCGGGTGCCCACAGTATGCATGACGGCGCCGCGAGCGGAGCGGGGAGCGAGGGGGGGCTTCGTTCCCCCGCATCGCTGGACCCTGGGGCAGGTAAGTGTCCGATTATTAAAAGCCAGCAGCTGCAGTATTTGTAGCTGCTGACTTTTAATTTTTTTTTTTTAGGGGGTACCCCACTTTAAGGAAAAAAATTACATTTAAATACCCATCAATGCAACCTTATCAGTGTCCATCTGCAGCCTTGCCCATCCACCTGCAGCCTTGTCTAGTGTCATTGCAGCCTTGTCAGTGTAGCCTTGTCATTTGAAGCCTTGCCCCAGTGTCATTTGCAGCCTTGTCACTTGCAGCCTTGCCATTGCAGTCTTGAAGTTTAAAAATGGCGGTTCCCCTCAGCGGCTCTCGGTTCCTCTCGGCGGTGTAACGACATATTCGGCGACCCATCACAGTTTGCTACGGAAGTGACGTTTCGTCGCTGACATCTTGCTACACCCCACACTCGTCCACAGTAAGGATACACTAAGAAGGGGGAAAGAGGACATGTTGTTACACCCACCGGAGTTTTGCATTTTACACGTATTTATAACAGTAAAGTCAGATTATATCGTGAAATACAGGACTTACAGATCCGTCTGACTACTTAGATCTTGAATTTTAAAAGCAGCGGCATCCCTGCTCATCTCACAGGTTTGCTAATCTGACAGAAGTTCGCTGCTTTTAAAATTCAACATCTAACCAGTCAAACGAAGTTGTAGGTCCTGTATCTCACTATAGAAACTCACTTTACTGTTATAAATACGTCTAAAATGCAAAACTCCAGTGGGTGTAACAACATGTCCGCTTTCCCCCTTCTTAGTGTATCCTTACTGTGGACGAGTGTGGGGTGTAGCAAGATGGCAGCGACGGAACGTTACTTCTATAGCAAACTGTGATGGGTCGCCGAATATGTCGTTACAGCGGCTCTTGGGTCCTCTCGCAGTCCCGACCGGTACACACTGTGCAAAGGACACTAAAACAAAATACTGCGGCTCCCTGCCTGTATTTGTATGAGAACACCAGCAATTGTATTCAGGTAAGCTTTAGGTGCACACTGTGCAAAGGACACAGTACACTAAGTGAAAATACTGCAGCTCCCTGCCTGTCAGTATATTATGAAGAGAATAACAGGAACTGATCTAGCTAAACTGAATACAGTGTATAAATATATATACAACACACCTGGGAAGCATATATATCCACTACACACTGTAACTGAAGCTTACTCGCCTGCCTACTCTATCTAACTCAAATTAAATGACACTGTTTCTCTCTATGTCTTTAACCATGCCGCAACACACTACACAAGGCCGCCACGTAGGCAGCCTTATATCGCGTGGGGCGTGTACTAAACCCCCTGAGACATAATTGCCCAAAGCCACCCTGGCTTTCGTCAATTATGGCTCTCTGTTTTTTCTGCGCTGTGATTGGTCAAAGCATGCGGGTCACAGTGCATGCTTGACCAATCAGCAGCCAGCAATGCACTGCAATGCCGCAGTGAATTATGGGCCATGACGCGCCACTCGAATTTGCCACGAACGGCCCATAATGTTCGGAATTCAGCAATGATGTTCAAGTCGAACATGGGCTCATCCCTCTTCCCTACCAAGGATCAGCAGCCATCTACAGTGGCAAAGACTCTAGTAGAAAAATTCTTCATTCACTATGGCTTGCCTCAGAGGATCCATTCAGATCAAGGAAGAGACTTCAAGAGTACCCTTATTAAACAACTGTTGGATCTACTAGGCATTCAGAAGTCCAGAACTACTCCATACCATCCACAAGGAGACCCACAACAAGAAAGGTTTAACTGAACTCTTCTCAACATGTTAGGGACTCTAGCTTCTGAACAGAAACAACAGTGGAACAAACACATCACAACCATAGTACATGCCTACAATAGTAGCATAAGTGATGCTACAGGGTATTCGCCCGATCAACTGATGTTCGGATAAGAAGCCCGACTACCTGTGGATTTGGCCTTTGGAACTTCTCTGGATCATACCTCAGAGACTTCCCACCGAGGGTATGTAGACAGATTGCAGAGGAGTCTGAAGACCACAAATGAAAAGGCTCGGGCCACGTCAGACACCAGAGGAAGTAGAAACAAAAGGAACTTCGACCTTAAGGTACGGATTCAGGATCTACAACCTGGTAACCGAGTCTTGTTACAAAATCTGGGCATACCAGGAAAACAGAAGCTGGCTGATCGGTGGAAGTCACAGCCATACATTGTGTGCAAATAACTTCCAGGGCTGCCGGTGTATGAGATTAGACTGGAAGGAAGTACGGGACCATTAAAAACTTGGCACCGGAATCTCCTGCTACCTCTCAACGAAGTGGTTCGAACAACTCCAAGGCAGGAACAGCCGTCCACGTCTATTACTCTGCACCGACCAGCAACTAGGTCTCAGTTTGGATCTGTTTACCACAGAAGATAGTGAGGAGGAGGGATTGTAGATAAGCTGGTTGTGGTCATCTGAAATGCCAGGAGCTGATACAAACTGTCTTTCTTGCAAAAGAGAGAAGGACAATGGAACTCTCAGACCAGAAGCCCCAGAATTTGTACCTCAGGACAGATCAACAGAAAATCTGGAGGAGCCTCCAACTCCTCTGTCAGAAATAGATCCTGAGGACTTTTCTGCCGGTGTTGAATCTGAAGTACAGGGAATGGAATTGAGTGAACAGGAGGATGAAGGAGTTGAAGAAAATGTCAGTTTACCTGAGACGCCAAAAGAACTGAGAGCCAAGAGAGTAATTCACCTGCCAAAAAGGCTAACTTCTGACACCTTGGGTGAATGCTCTGAAGGGACCCAAATACATTGCCAAAAGAAATCCTATCTCACCCCTTGACACATCTGTATCAGACACCACGGTGTCCGCTGTGAGTGTACAGAATAGTCTCCCATCATGTGATAGGTGGTGGGAGGCTCCTCTGTCAAGTTTATGTTACTGAATGAAACATTTGAGTTTAAACTCGGGTTATGAAAATACAACTTGCTTATTGTCATATTAACCCAATTTCTCCGCATGTAAATGACAGCATGTAACAGGCAAAAATGTGTTATAAAGCAAAGACTTTGAATATCTTTGGGGGCCAAAGATTTAAAGCAGGGGGAGTATGTAGCACTGGTATTTTTGCCTCCTAATGCTATGCAATGCTAAACAATGGACAATGCTATAAATTGGTATTCGGCGTCTAAACGTGAAATAGGCTTTGTTTATTTCTCATTTGAAGAGCATAGGGAAAGTCTAACAGGAAGTGGCTTAATCAGGTTTTTTTTGGAGAAAGGACTCACCTACCCATAATGCCCACTCATTTACCCATTAACACTGAGTGGAAGAACTGCATGCTGGGTAGGTAATAAAAGGCCCCAAGCGGCCATCTTCTCTCTCTTTGGGACACGTGGCCTGCCTACAAGGATCTGTGAGGAGGTGTTCCAGAGAGCGGCGGCCTGCTCGGTGCGGAGCAACATTTGAAGCCACTGGAGACAGTCTACACTACAGCCTGCTGGAGCAGTGGAGTGGTCGGATCAGGGAGGATCCAGAGACATCTCATGGAGTCAGAAGGAGGTCCCAGTCGTCTTGTGGAGCAGTGCAGCATTGCGGAGCTGGCAGCAGGAAGGAGACCATCTGAGCGGAGGCATCCATCCATCCAGACCTGGTGTGGTGAGAGGGCTGTTGCCCAGAAGTTTTGTACCGCACTTCACCCACACTTATGCCACGTACACACGGTCGGAGAATCCGTCGGAATGCGTCTTATCGGACCATGTCGTCAGATAATCCGACTGTGTGTGGTATGCATCGGACTGATTCTGTCTGAATCTCCGTCGGACCCAATTTTTCAACATGTTGGAAATATTTCCCAACCAACTGGGCCGGTCGGACATACTGCGATCATGTGTAGCGAATTTTGATCGGACCAAGTGCCACGCATGCTCAGATCAAATTCCTACATCAAAGCTATTGGTTACTAGCCTGAATGTAGTCCCATCGTAACGAAATTACGTCATCACGTTCTTGGCAACCGCTAAATCAGACAACTTGGCCCGACCGTGTGTATGCAACAGTTTCGGACACAATCCGTCGGACAAAATCTGACGGATTTGGTTGGCAAAATCTCCGACCGTGTGTACGTGGGCTTAGACTTATCACATAGTGTTGCTGGGACCAGTAGTCCCACAGAACAGTTCTGTTGAATAGAGTTACACGTACATAGGCCTCAAGCCTGATTGCATTACCAAGTAACTGCTACTGGAAGTAAATTCCCAGGGAAGGAGTTCACAAATACTTTGCACAATTGAAGTTACTGTTTTACACTACTTTACTGGTTGGTAATCCTGCGGATTATAAACACTGCAGTATAAATGGCTAGCTGAAGAAAAGAAGACAAGAGACTCTATCCTTTACTGTAAGGCCTTACAGTGTTACTATTACTTGCCATAAACTGTAGGGGGAGTATTGAGTAATTATACTGCCTATATCATCCCGTTTAAATACTGTGTAGGACATTACCGATCTTATAGTGTCTGCACAGTGTGCTGGAAGTGGAAGGTGCCCAGTGCTGAGATTGTACTGCCTCAGCATTAGTCCCACTTGGATACACGCCTGCAGGGGCAATTCAGTTAACCCTTGTGTGACAGTCCTTCACAACCAATTGTTTCATTATTGTGTCAGAATTGTATGACATTACGGTTTATAAGTTGAATGTTCAAACCAGTTCCAGTAAACTTATACTTTGGTTTAACACAGTCTATTGTGAGGTCTGTTCATTCTCCAGGCAGGTGTAGCAGTGCATGCCCAAGTGACAACACATGTAAAGTGCATATAATCTGTGACTATTTAATTGTCTTTTATCATTGGGTTTCACACCAACACTGTTACACAGCTGTGTCAAGCAGGTTACGCCGAATCATTGGGAGTGGAAATAGCAGAGTACAGGTCCAATTAATTATTAGCCGCTCCTTCGGGGGTAAGTGCTACACACGCATCCAATTCGCATGACAGGAGATTGCGACTGTCTCTCAATGGAGCCTGTTCACACATCTCTGGAATGGCCGTGGAGTGCACTGAAGAAGGATCCTGTGCATCTTTGGCTCCATTTCAGGTCTGAATTCTTGCAAAAATTGGGGCCTGATTCGTCCCTGGAATGGAGAACAGGGACGCAGAGGACCCTTGCTGCAAGCTGCTTCTGGCATAAGTGTGAACCCCGCCTTAAGCTTTGGTTTGTAAAATAACAAATATGTCCTACATAATGGTGTAATGGTTTCGCACAGAGCAGCCCCGATCCTCTTCTTCTGGGGGTCTTTCACACGAGGGCTTTCACACTCAAAAAAGTCCTGCAAGCTGCATCTTTGCAGCACTGTAGGAGCGGTGTATACACCGCTCCTAATGCGCCCATACCCATTGAAAACAATGGGGCAGCACCGCCAAACCACCCGCAAAGCCGGCCATCCGCTGCTGCAGCGGCGGTTTGGGGGTGGTTTTAACCCTTTTTTGGCCGCCAGCGGGGGTTAAAACCGTCCCGCTAGTGGCTGGATAAAATAGCGCCTCTTTACCGCCGGCGCCCGCCCACCCCAGTGTCAAAGTAGCCTAAAAAAATGAAACAAATGCAGCCATCAGATCTAAGAATTGGTAAGCTGCAATATAATAAATGTTTGCTTTTAGGTTTAATACTGCTTTATTAGCTGCAATATTGTATCTTCACCAGTAGATGGCACACGTGAAACATGAACTAGAAGCTCCTGTCCTGTGGATATAGAGGCTATATAGGAAAGGAAGACTTTGTGTTTCTACATGGAGATGGCAGAAGCAGCTCAGCTGGATACACACTATAAAATTTTCTTTAGATTTTTATTCCTTTAGATTTACCAAAACTGTATAATAGGAGGTCAAACGTAAACACTTTCAATGTGTATGCAATCAGTCCAGCCCTTGTACTACATAAATGAAGTTAAATCTAAAGGAAATCGAACAAAAGTTGTATAGTGTGTGTCATTTTGGTAGATCCTTTATCATCAACACCTAGGATGAAAGTAAAATAATATAAAAATTAACAAAAGTTTAAATATGCATACAAAATATAATGAGAAGTAGCTACAGTTTTTGCAGCAAGCACAATCTCTAAAGCCCAACTCCAGGAAACTTGAAAGTCATTCCTTGCAGTCCACACCGCATGAGTAAATTACTAGCTAGATTTGCTTTCCTGTCTGAAATGTGATCCAAGTTTGCATTGTTCTTTAGACAGCATTAGACAGGCGGTAAGGCATTGTATCGCCTCCTCACCGTCTGTTTTAACTCCCAAATTATCATATACGTTGTGTGCGGTCACAGAGTGGTTGTAGTACTACACCATTCACGTAAATGGGTCACGTTCAGGAGATATCATTCCTGCCTTGCTTCGTGGCTGCGGGATGTGTACACCCCCTGGCCACTGCTTCAGCAGAAAGGGGGGCAGTAAACACACAGCTCAGCCACAGGGTTTTACCATCCCTCAATCGCCAGTGTAAATTAGGAAAAGTGCTTTTATCCAATCCTCCTCTCTGCCAGCAGATGGCCATCCCCTACACTCCAGCTATGGACCCTGTAGAAGTCTTGATGATGTCATGACCTAAGACCATTGGAACATTGGAGAAAACATTGCAGAGACCAATCTAGCAGCTTGATGGAGCAGAGAATCGGCTAAGAAAATCTTCTTTTAGGCTCGGTTAACACCGATGCGTTTTTTCATGCTTTTTGCAGAAACGCAGGAGATTTTTTTAACATGGGTTCCTATGGAACATGTTCACTTCACTGCATTTTTGTGCCTCTGTATTTTTACTGTGATTTTGCCACAATTTTGACACAAATTGTGGCAAAAACACAGTAAAAAACAAAGAATTAAATAAAAAGCACAGTAAAAAGCACTACAGAAAAGCTTAAAAGCAAACTGCATCGTTGTGAATGGAGCCCAAAGGTGCTCTCTTGCACTTTTGGCCATACTTCTCATGTACTGTAGGTCATAGAAGTGTACTTAGCTCTGCTCCTGCGACCCAGATTCAGTCGACAGTGAGCTGTCGGCTGATGTCACAGAGTCACTCCAGGCTCTGCAGGGATCCTGACAATAATGTCGGGATCCGCCCAGATCCCTGACTGGCAGCTGCTTTAGCCTCTCAGTGTGCCGCCCCCTCCCCAGCTTGGCACTCCAGTGAGCACTGGAGGGGCAGAGCAGAAAATGGTGACTGACCGTTACCATTCTGTGCTCAGAGCGGACCTAAGAACTGAGCAATCAGTGGTCTTTGATCGCTGAGTTCTCAATGTAGAGCTGGCAGGGGGCAGCAATAGCATTGGATCGATGCTGCAGCCATCTAGGTGAGTATACAATGTGCTGTTTTAAATTCTTAAGGTTAATTACTTGACAAAACCCAGCATGCATATATGATTTTACCTAACAAAGCTCTGGTGAGCTCTATAACCAATCTGCTTGTTTAAATATCAGTTAAGCATGTTCCCAATTTCCTGCTATGCAAGATTTAAACCACTATAACCTGTAAACAGAAGTGCACTTTGGATACATACGCTGTACCAAAACTCTGACTGGTCAGCATTCATTCACAGCATAACTTCTCCTCTGTGTACCCAAGAGCCCACAAGCCTGGACCTACACAAAGATTGGCTTTATTTTAAATTGAAACTCCTTCCCACCCTCTTCTGTCCCATAATGCAAACCACAAACCTTTCAATGGGTTGCTGATGTGGCACAATGCATTGTGGGATTGCTCTGCATTACCTGAATGGTGGTGTTTACATATTGTGCAGAACACAGGTCAGTGGGTGACCAGAGCAATGTGAATGAGGTATTTTTAAAACACTGTGGAATGTGTCGTGACCTTGCAGTGCTTACTATAAACACCTCTTGCCAGTTAGTACTGGAAACAGACACAGAGGACTTTGTTGTATATGTAGCGCCGTCTCCTGAAGAGCACACGCTATGTGTTTTTCTCCAGTTAACATTCCTGAAACCGCAGTTTGGTTTTGGGTTGAATTACACCAAATTATGGTCTCAGTACAAGTCGGGCTGAATTGCATTGTGTTCTGCTTGGCCATAGGTGGCGCTGTCATCGCTGGCAGGTGTGAGAACGCAGTTCAGCTGGGTGCATTGAGTGCCATTTTTCTCGGAACCAACTCCATGGGCGTATCATCCTGCTGTGCATTCTGGGAAAGGGTACTTAAGGTACTGACCTCACATGCTTCTGGGTTCCGTTCCAGAAGGTCTTTCTGTCTGTTTGGTCAAGGTCCTCCTGACCAGCCCCCAGGGCTTTCATGGCCTGGGGTGCGGATCCATCCAATTCTGAGTCTCGGGGGTGGCTAGCCCAAGGCCAAGTAACTGGAGGGAGGATTCGCAGGTGGTCTGGTGCCCTCTCATCTGTGGAGAGGCCCAGCGACTAAAGAAGCAACCAGGGGAGGACTCTTCGGGAGAAGGCCACGCTGAAGGCTGGCTTCTCAGAAAGAGCCTGGAGGCTTAGTTGAAAGCCCCCAAGTGAATCTACACTCGTACGGTATTTCCGGGCCGGCTTCAAGATACTGGTACCGTATGAGAGCTCTCTAAATTGGTCTACATCCTTCGGTTACTACAAGTGTTCTACAACAAGTCTGTGGCAGAGACTTTACTACAAGTGTTCTACAACAAGTCTGTGGCAGAGACTTTACTACAAGTGTTCTACAACAAATTTGTGGCAGAGACTTTATTCAACCGTTCCATATGCAAGTCTGTGGCAGAGGCGTCGCTTTAATCTGAACACTCTATCGCAGGGGTCTCAAACTGGCGGCCCTCCAGCTGTTGCACAACTACAAGTCCCATCATTCCTCTGCCTGTGGGAGTCATGCTTGTGGCTGTCAGCCTTGCAAGACCTCATGGGACTTGTAGTTTTAAAACAGCTGGAGGGCCAACTGTTTGAGACCCCTGCTTTATCGGCTGCTAGGCCTAGTGAGAGGAGGTATATGCGATAAGGTTGAGGATCCAGTTGTGAATGGCTATTCTCTGGATTGTTATAGTGAGAGGCTACCTGTTTTGACTAAGTTCCAAGAGTACCTGAACTTTCTACCTGAAACCCTCTAACCCTTAGGGGAGAGAGAGACTGTGTTTGTTTATTGCCGTTTTTTGCAAATAAAAATCCCTCAAGCGGATCTGGTGTCAGTTTCTGCAATTCTTGAACCATCAACACCGGAAAACCCCTAGACATACACAAGGTCAAGAAGGTAATGGTAAGCCCAATAAAATCAACAGCTCCTTCGGTGGTTAGTGCTACATATACATTTGCAAATATACACTATATTACCAAAAGTATTAGGACTCCAGACTTTACACACACATGAGCTTTAATGGCATCCCAGCCTTAGTCCATAGGGTTCAATATTCCGTTGGCCCACCCTTTGCAGCTATAACAGTTTTAACTCTTCTGGGAAGGCTGTCCACAAGGTTTTGGAGTGTGTCTATGGGAATTTTTGACCATTCTTCCAGAAGCGTACTTGTGAGGTCAGGCACTTATGTGGATGAGAAGGCCGGGTTCACAGACCCTGCTCTAATTCATCCCAAAGGGGGTCTATCGCGTTGAGGTCAGGACTCTATGCAGGCCAGTCAAGTTCCTCCACCCCAAACCCACTCAACGTGTCTTTATGGACCTTGTTTTTGCACGAATCTGGGCCTGTGGATTAGTTACTTACAGACTCCATCTTAATAACAAATCCTTTCTCTTTGCTGGGATAGGTGGGCCTGTCACATGGGTGGATTATGTCTTTCTCTTTGCTCTTCCTTTTTTACTCCCTTTTCCTCCCTCCTATTCTTCTCTCCTCATTTTGCTCTTTGATGGGATAATGTCCAAATAATATTACTTATTACTTAGGGTAGCCACGCTCACATGTCCTGCGCATGCGCGAATACAATTTAAACCTACATACACCTACATACATAGTTTTTTTTATCTGATAGCAGTTCCTTTTGTTTTAAACGCTGTTTACTCGTTTTAAACACTATTTGTCCATTGTAGACTCGGTAGAGTCCTTCTACAGCATCTGAGTACTATACTATAATACATTTTTTTGCAATAATATACTACACGATTTGGAGCACTTTTTATTTTGCATGAACTTTTCCACTGACAATATTTGGGAAGTTTGCCGTGACTGACCACCTGAGCTGCAGAGTCTGCTGATAGGAGACACCCGGGAGATCTGGGAAATTTCTGATGTCTGGACATCTGTAGTGGGGATCTGTGATCCAATCTGAGCTGTTTGACCACCCCTGATAGGGGGGTCGCTGGCGATCCTGTAAGCCTCCATTTTATTAGTGGTGATTAGAGGTGACGGGTTCCACGTGGTCAAGCACAATAAAATTAATCAAGTTACATTATTTATTCAATGGTCTTTGTTATATTTATGGACATTTATTTATAATTCATGGACCTTCATTTTGTATGTTAATCTTCAATAAAAACATTGAGACAGAAAAGAATCAACAAAGCTTGCTGAAAGCTCCGCTATTTATACTAAATCCGATACAAGTTGAAGTCTGTGTGAAACAGGCCATATATAACAGAGTTCTCTACTTGAGACATACCAAACAATTAATATATTATAACAATTAACAATTAATAAATTATGAGCAGATATACCTTGGATGTAATTCCGTCTTTCTTAAAAGTTCAGGAACACACTAGCCAAAACTCTTTCAATGGCAGCTGAAGACTTCCTGAATATACCACTTTTCCAGTAAGACCCCAGACATACCTTCAATCCCCTTTCCCCTCCAGCTAATAGATTTATACCCTTTTCTCACATCTTCTTTCTGAAACGGCTCCATTTCTTCAGGCAGAATAACAGATGATGCACCCTATGTTTGGAGAGCGCTTTGGTGCCACTGTTCAGATATGAATTAACCAAGACTCACCAGGAGGAATTGGTGACATAGAGTGCACATATGAATAAATATACGGTAATGGCAGTCACAAATCCTGTTTTCTGGTAGCCTTGATGCATAATGTATAATGTCCTGGGTCACTGGGGGTGGATGAAGCCAGAAGCAATGTGATGTACTGGCAATTAGGGAGAGAAGAGTGGAAGGCAGACAGTAAAAAATGCATGCAAAGAGGATTAGATGATATTGTGCAGTAGCTGAGTGCCAACCCTGGTGTCCTAGGTCAAGTCAAGGCACCCTTTAAAATTATGCATAAGGGGCGTGACTGGAAATCGTCCTGTATGGAAGTCTAATCTCCCATTTCTCTCTCAGCCCCTAACAAAAGGGCACTTTTGGGAACTTTACACCTCACCTACTTGGGTGGTTCCAGGACGACCCGCATAACTAAACCCCCAGGGATCATCACAACCCCCACCAGGATCTTCCACGGACCTCTGATCCTACTTCCCGACGACCGACAAGGCACTGGGCGGAACAGACAAGATGCCACTACCTCCAGCATAAGGGCTACCAAGCAGCTCCCCCCTTGGCTACCGCACAGCATCAGGCCCCTATGGACCTCCAGCAATGGGCGGTTTGCACTGGGGACACCTCCTCACGATCTGGAGAGTCCCCCGAGCTGGCCTACCCCCCGAGGCCTCGCCACCGAGCCTGCTGGCCGCCATTTTGGGACTCCCACCACAGCAGCAGTAAACCCAATGCTCGGATGCATGTCTGAGGCTACTTTGGATGGCGTCGGATCCCAGTGTCTGTGGGACAGATCCCAGCTCCCCTGCCTCCTCTGATGACCCAGAGGACTTTCCGGCCCTGCCAGGCTCTGGCCATCAACAACTCCACCCACCCTCTGCATATGGGCCTACTGGAGCCCGGGCCGCACATGGGAACTTTGCAGATACCCCATCTTCCCCCAAGACACAGCAGCTATCAGGATCCAGGGACCCCTGCTTCTCCAAACCCCAGACAGCCCCCTCTGCCACCTACACACAGAAGGCCTGTGCCCCTGCTCCCTCCTTTCCGTGAGACCTTCTGGGAGGGCCCTTCAGCCAGCACAGGCTCCAGCCTGGAGTGAGCCTTGGGAACAGCCATCCCCACATTTAGCTCCGGGTACCCCCCTGCAGACACATCCGCAGCCATCTCCCTATGCCCCCCCATCCCTCAGAAACTGAAGGGAACAGCTCAGTTTCAACCTATACCTCCCCAATGGCACTCCTACCTGCAAGAAATGTCTACCAAGGATTATTTTAGACAGCTAATAGAGGATGTGAAATCACCTGCCGCTCGGAGATCCATGCCCTCCAATTGGGCCTCAAACACCTACCTGACAGGGTAGAAATGGCGGAGGAGGAAATACAGGAAAACAAATTAGCAGTCCACAGGACCCAACTTCAGGGTGCAGATCTACACTCCTTACTTAGGGACATGCAACGCCACGTCAAAGATCTGGACAACAGGGGACGCAGAAATAATATCCGAGTGCGGGGAGTTCCGGATCCGGAGGGCTCTGAGGATGTACAATCCACATTACAGTCCCTGTTCAACAACCTGATCGGTGAACCCCTGCTAAACCTATTGAAATGGACAGAGCTCACTGTGCCCTGTGTCCTAAAGGAGCCTCCTCCAAGCCCCAAGACATAATTTGCAGGCTAAGCTCCTATACCCTGAAGGAGGAAATTATGAGACAGGCCCGTCTCGCCCATAAAGTGACTCTTGATGATGTTCAGATTCAGCTATACCCGGATCTTTCTTGGATCACCCTGCAAAAACGCAGACTTCTCCAACCACTATTGCGCACTCTACAGGATGAGAATATCCCATACCACTGGGGATTTCCATTCAGTCTTACAGTGAAACATCAGGACAAAACGGCAGTGCTGAGATACCTGGAGGACTTGACAGCTTTGTGTGACATTCTAGAAATCCACGTCCCCCAGTTCCCAGATTGGGACCTTGTGGCCACACCACCCCCGCCACCCACAGTCTGGCAGAAGGACCCTCCCTCTAAACGTCCCCGGGGCACGGATGTGTCCAGAAAGGCTGCCAGACACAACAATGGAATAAGGAAAAAGGAATTGCGCTAACCTATATAGACTAGATATGGGTGTAAACCCAAAAAATATGTACCAGTCAAAAGTGTAAAAAACAGCTGGAAATCTCCAGTTGTTACACCTAAAAATGAATCACCTGGAAAAATTATATCTATATATATATATATATATATATATATATATATATATATATATATATATATATATATATTTATGTGCAAAAATAACAAGCAAATATTAGATACAACTGAATATCTCCAGTTGTCACAACAAAGAAAAAACACACTATGTGCTAAATTAATAAAAATAAAAAATAAAAAGCATGAGTGATAAACCAAAACTCAAGCAAAGTGCAAATCAATATAAACATAAATAGTAATTGAATGATAAATGAATATAAATAAACAAATGAATGTGAATGAATTAATTAATAATTAATAATATATAGTGTCCATATATGATTAAAATAAAATTAATAATAATGAATAGTGTCCATAGTGTCCAATAATAAAAAAATTAAAAATCGAATTAAATAATGATGAATAAATGTGAAAGAGGAAGGAAAGAGAATAACTAGACCACAAAGACAATTACTCATAGCTGATGTCATAAGGTCAAAAGCTTTATGACATCAGCTATGAGTAATTTAATGATGGTCGCTTACTGAGAGTGAGGCTTGGTCCATGATCACATGGCGCTCCTCTGTTGGGTATACATTTGAGTGATGGGTGGTGGGGGAGTTGTTTGGATGGGGGGTGGGTGGGAGATGGAGGTGGAGCCTTTCTTCCTCCCTCCTCCGTCTCCTGGATTGAGCGGGGGTGCGGAGAGATTGCTCCGGGGGGCCATGGTGTTGGATGGGGGGGCGGGCCGCACTAACATGCAGGGGGGATTGTCTGTTGTTTAGAGATGTTTTAAGGTTCTTTGCTCTAGTTAGTTAGTTAGTATGTTATGTAACCAGCCAGTGTAGCTACTTTGCAGGTAACTGTGCAACGTTATAACTTACCCAGTTTTATAGAATGCCATGTCTTAACAAACCCTGGAATTTCTTAAATCTTCCACGCACTTTAGTCCTGTCCACATGGACATCAATCAATTGCCCACATCTAAAACATGTACCTAAGGTCTGGGGCTCCGGGTAGGGTATGGGAGCTCCCCGCTAGCTCGCGCTGAACGCTCTCCCACTTAGGTTGACGCTATGCACCCAGGTATTCCTGGTGGGCGTTGAAGCAGCACTCTGCTGAATTATAGTTATCCAGCTTAGCTGGACAGTGCTGGCGGAGAGACTTTCCCTCTCGGTCGCTACCCAATACCTGAAAGAGTCCTTTCTCTATATCTCTACCCTTCCACTAATACACTCTTCAACCCTCTAGTCTCCCCCCTCCCATACTTCCCACTCTGACACGATCATGGACATGCTTAACATTGTTACCCTTAATGCAAAGGGACTCAAAGTCCCCGAAAAGAGGCGAATGCTACTGAACGACATGAAACGACAGAACGCTGACATTGTTCTAATACAGGAGACACACTTTAGGGAGAACAGGTTCTCTATCTTAAAAAATAGATTTTACCTGACAGTCTACCACTCCACATACTCGAGGGCCAAATCTAGAGGGGTCTCCATTCAAATATCAGCTAAAGTCCCGTGGACTCTGATCGATATAACAACAGACCCAGCGGGAAGATTTTTTATTCCTTAAAGGCCTGATTGGTGACGTGAAGTTTACCATCACAAACTTCTATGCTCCTAACAGCGACAAGACCTGTTTGTAAAAAGACACTTAAACTTACTTCAAAACTTTATGGAAGGACAAGTTATTATAGGTGGGGACCTAAACATCCCTTTACTACCCATAGAGGACACCTCCACAGTCCTATCCTCCATCCCCCGAGGCCCACGGAAGGTTATCCACGCAGCCCTACATGCCACACCACTGGTGGGTGTTTGGTGCCTCTTCCACCCTGACGAACGGGATTACACTTTTTTCTCCAGACCACCCCACGGGTACTCACACATTGATTATTTCTTGATGCCACACAACCAACTCCAGGCGGTCAAAGGATCCACCATAGGGTCTATCCCATGGTCAGACGATGCCCCAGTTACACTACGCTACGCTCTGACCAACTTTTACAGGGGATAAAAGAAGGCATGGAGACTCAATGAGAGCCTCCTCCAAGATGGTATATGGTGTTGGTGTTTATTGTTCTTGATGATAATGTTAGCAGAGACTTGATGTTGTATCACCAGTTTTGCCTTTTACTCTGTATGTTATGTGGAAAGTATGTAACCTACTGGTCCATGTGGACCCATTTCCTGTTATAAATAAACAATTTTAAAAAATTAAAAAAATATAATAAAAATAAAATAATAAAAATCTGGTTGAGGTGGCGAACAGGGAGGACCTGCAGTCCTTGCTATTTAGCTTGGATGCCGAGAAGGCTTTTGATCGCCTTGGGTGGCCCTTCCTGTTCGCCACGCTACGCCACGTTGGGTTTCAGGGGCCTTTCCTTCGAGCAATCCAACACCTATACTCCAGTCCCTCCTCCCAAGTCAAAACTTCTTTTGCTCTTTCCTCCTCATTTTCAGTGACCAATGGCACTAGGCAGGGATGCCTGCTCTCCCCCCTGTTTTTTTGCACTTTGTGTTGAACCTCTGGCTGCCACTATTCGCAAGAACCCAGACATAAGGGTCATATGGGTTAGAGATAGTAAGTTTAAAATCACATTATTCACTGACGATATTATCCTCACACCCAACTTAGAACTTCCCTCCCGAACCTCCATGCGGAGCTTGACTGATACGGATCTCTTTCGGGATACAAAACAAATACATCCGAATCAGAAGCCCTCCCAGTTAACATTCCCGAAGCGGAGATGGATCACCTGAAGGCCAATTTTCCCTACAGCTGGAAACTCTGCCATTACTAAGGCACCGCACCGGAAGCAATGCAGATTGGCCTACTCCGCTCACCATTGTCCCCAGAGGGAAAACAGCGTTGTCGTCAGAATAATCTCTGTCTGAATTGTGGAGGAGCCGGACATTATGCAAGCATGTGCCCTAATAAAACCCATAAGTTTAACTCTCCTCCTCACGATCCTGGAACATTGACTGTAACAAAATCTTCTCACATTGCTGTTTCTGTCTCACTACAGCTTCCAGAAAGGGCACTCCAGGTCCAGGCTATAATTGACTCAGGTGCCTGGAGCTGCTTCATTGACCATGCCTTCGTCCAGCAGCACAACTTTCCCCTGCAACCTAAGCAACAGCGACTTTCCATACAGCTTGCAGATGGGTCAAACATAAAATCAGGGCCTATTACCCATGAAACACAGTCCCTATCCACTGGTATTCTGCCAGATCACCAAGAACTGTTATGCCTGGATGTTATCTCTTCCCCATTATTCCCCATCATTCTGGGGATGCCAGGGTTGAAAGCTCACAACCCCCAGATTACTTGGATTACCGGCCAAGTAATCTTCCAGTCCTCCTATTGTATCCAGAACTGTCTTAAATCCCCCCATCATGGGGCTCCAGTCATCGGTTGCTTGGTAGCCACACTTGAAACCCAAAAATTCATCCCATCAGTATACCATGATTTCCTAGATGTATTTGATAAATGGAAACCAGATAATCTCCCCCCTCATCGAGTTTATGATTGACCAATTGAATTGCTACATGGGGCAGACATCCCCTTCAGAAGAGTTTTCCCTCTGTCGGAACTCCTGGTGCTTAGGGAATACTTTGATAAGAACCTCCGGAAAGGGTTCATTCAACATTCCTCCTCTCTGGCCGATGCAGGAATATTTTTCATTGAGAAAAAAGACCATTCCCCATGTGTGGACTACAGGGAATTTAATAAAGTAACAATAAAATCTCCCTCTGATTCCCAAATTATTTCAAAGACTCCATTCTGCCAAGATATTCACAAAACTAGATCTACGGGGAGATTACAATTTAATTAGAATCCGTGAGGGGGGTGAGTGGAAAACAGCTTTCCGGGCACTTTTTGGCCACTTCGAATATCTTGTTATGCCGTTCGGACTTTGTAGCACACCGGCCACTTTTCAACATTTTGTTAACGACATCTTCAGAGACTTCCTGGACTTATTCATGATCGTGTATCTGGATGACATCCTGATATTTTCAATCTCACTAGAATTACACCATGTCCATGTGAAACAAGTCCTCCTCAGACTGAGACAGAGCGGACTATTGTCAGGGCTGGCTTAGCCCTTCCTTCTCTGGACTGCCGCTCAGCTGTCGGATAATTGCCAGCTCTCTTCTCTCTCCACTGTTACCAGCTATTTCCGATGATGCTCGTCTGGCCAGCCTATTTAAAGTCTCCAGATCATTTCTCCATTGCCTTCACGTTTGGTCACATCACCAGGAACCATCTCCTACTGTTGTTTCAAGACTGGCTTGCTGACATCCCACCTGGCTTCCATCCTGCTTGCAGTTGCTCACCTTGGATCCCTGACGTCTGGACTGGCTGATTACCCGATCTGGTTTATGAACTTTGGACTGGCTGACTACCCGATCTGGCTACTGGACTCTGGCTTGCTTGACTACGCTTTTTCCTATTTACCTTTTTATTTTTATTAATAAACAAGTGTGATTTGATTGTACTTCTGTCTCTGTCTTTTTCATGGTTCCTGACAGTACGTGAAAGCCATGAATTCAGAAGATACAGTCAATCCACTTGTTTGTAATATTTTTTCCAGATTGGATGAGCAAGATCACCACATGGATCAGTTTGCCATGGCGTTACAAACGCTCCTGAATCGCACAGCTCACCTGGAATCCCCCACGGTGGCTGCTCCGGTACAACCTGAGTCGCAGGCCGCCCCTGCTGCTGCGCCAGTCTCTGTGCAGGCACCTGCCTCGAGTATTACCTCTATAAGAGGTATGTCTGGTTCTGCTCCGCTTCCCCATCGATTTGGGGGCGATCCAGTTCAATGCAGAGGGTTTCTCAATCAGGTTGAGATATACTTCGAGATGCTGCCCCAGGTGTTTCCTACGAACAGAAGCAAAGTAGGTTTCGTGATATCTTTGCTTTCTGAGAGAGCATTGGCTTGGGCTAACCCTCTATGGGAGACGCAAAAGCCTGTTGTCTTGAGTTACCCTCAGTGTGTGGCCTCCTTTAAAAGGGTTTTTGACGTCCCCGCACGCTCCACTTCTGCTGCCAAGTGCCTCATGTCCATCAGAGTACGATAACTGTTGCCGACTACGCCATTGAATTCCATACTCTGGCAGCAGAGGTTGCTTGGAACAATGAGGCCCTCGTGGCTGCTTTTTCTCATGGTCTCTCGGATTCCATCAAGGATGAGATAGCAGCCCAAGATATACCCACTGAGCTGGAGAGCTTGATCTCATTTGCCATCCTCATTGACTCCAGACTCAGAGAAAGACTTTCTCTTAGGGAGCACTTGCGGAAGCCTCCTATACGTTTGCCTCCGAGCTTTGTAGTGCCACCCATGCCTCCCTCACCTCCCATGCCTCCTGGTACCGAGTTGGTCAGTGAAGATGAACCCATGCACCTGGGTTTCACGCATCTCTCTGCGGATGAGAGAGCCTTTAGGAGGAGGGAGAGATTGTGCCTTTATTGTGGCCAGACAGGTCACTTTTTGAAGTCTTGTCCTACCCGTCTAGGGAACGCCCGAACCTTGAGGTCCTGTCATGGACAGACCTTAGGTGGCGTTGTTTCATCCCCAGTTATCCAGAAGGATAAGCCCCTGGGTTCAGTCACCCTTTCTTGGGCTGAGTCGTCCATCGAGATACAGGCTCTAATCGACTCTGGGGCTGCAGGCCTGTTTATTGATGCTGCTTTTGTTTCACAGCACTCGATTCTGCTGCAGCTGCGTGACACTCCACTTGCCATTGAGGCTCTTGATGGGAGACCTTTACAGCCTGCCCACGTGACTCATGTCATGCCTTGTATAGATTATAGGGGTCTCAATCGTGTCACGATTAAGAATGTCTACCCGATTCCATTGATTACTGAGTTATTTGACTGCCTCAAGGGAGCAACGGTTTTCACGAAGCTTGACCTGAGAGGGGCATACAATCTTGTGCGCATTAAGGAGGGCAACGAGTGGAAGACTGCGTTTAATACCAGAACAGGCCATTATGAATACCTGGTAATGCATTTTGGCCTTTGTAACGCCCCGGCAGTTTTCCAGGAATTTATTAACGATGTCCTCTGAGATTTGTTGCAGTTGTGTGTGGTGGTGTATCTCGATGATATCCTCATATTTTCCAAGTCCCTGGAGAGCCACCACACAGATGTCTGTCGTGTACTTCAGAAACTAAGAGAGAACAATCTCTATTGTAAACTGGAGAAGTGCGAGTTCCATTGTGAACAGGTTACATTCCTGGGCTACGTCATTTCCACTGCTGGTTTTTCAATGGACCTAGAGAAACTTTCGGCAGTCCTACAGTGGCCTTGACCCGTGGGTTTACGTCCTCTGCAGTGTTTCCTGGGCTTTGCCAATTACTATCGGAAGTTTATTCGTAACTTCTCGTCTCTGGTCAAGCCTCTGACTGATATGACCAGAAAGGACGGTAATCCACAGAGTTGGTCTCCGGAGTCCATTAAGGCCTTTGAGACTCTCAAGGCTGCCTTTGTTTCTGCTCCTGTGTTGGCACATCCTGATCCTACGTTGCCTTTTATCCTAGAAGTTGATGCTTTTGAGACTGGAGTTGGCGCCCTTCTGTCTCAACGTCCTAACTCTGAGAGCGCTATGCATCCGTGTGGCTACTTTTCCAAGAAATTGTCACCTGCTGAGTGCAATTATGAGATTGATGACAGAGAGCTGTTGGCGATCATTTTAGCCCTGAAAGAATGGAGACATCTCCTTGAACTTACCACTGTGCCCGTTCTTATTCTTACTGACCATAAGAATCTTACATTCTTGTCTGAGGCTAAGCGACTCTCTCCCAGAAGGGCGCGATGGGCTCTTTTCTTGTCGAGCTTTAATTACATTGTCTCATTCTTACCCGGTACTAAGAATGTAAGGTATGATGCCTTGTCACAACAATTTTCCTCCACTTCCAAGTCAGAGTCAGTTCCGCTTCCTATGATTCCTCCTGATCGTATCTTAGCTACGGTTCGCACCAGCCTTACTTCTGCTTTGGGTGACAAAATTCTTGCTGCTCAGGTCCATGCTCCTCCTGATAAACCTTGTGACCGCTGCTTTGTCCCAGAGAGTCTCTGTACTGCAGTGCTCCAGACTTATCATTCTCCCAAGGCAGCTGGCCATCCTGAGAAGAATCATCTCATTTGGGCCATCTCCCAACAATTCTGGTGGCCTAGTCTATGGGCTGATGTTACTGCTTTCGTAGCTGCCTGTCCCGTGTGTGCTCAGAGTAAGACTCCACGACACCTTCCAGTGGGCCTCCTACAACCCATACCCAATGGAGAGAGGCTCTGGACTCACCTGTCTTTGGATTTCATTGTGGAATTGCCCAACTCCCAAGGCAACAATGTTATCCTTATGGTGGTTGACTGGTTCTCAAAGATGTGTCATTGTATTCCACTTAAGAAGTTGCCCATCTCTAAGGAACTGGCTTCCATTTTTGCTCGGGAGATCTTTCGCTTACATGGGCTACCCAAGGTGATTGTCTCGTATAGGGGCAGTAAGTTTATCTCCCGGTTCTGGCGAGCCTTTTGTGCACAGTTGAGAATCCAGCTCGCGTTCTCTTCTGCGTATCAACCGCAGTCTAATGGGGCCACAGAACGAGCCAATCAGTCCTTGGAACAATTCCTACGTTGCTATATTTCTGACCATCATAACAACTGGTCTGACCTATTACCTTGGGCAGAGTTTGCTCACAACAGTGCCTTGAATTCTGCCTCCCGATTGTCTCCATTTATGGCGAATTATGGCTTCCAACCTTCCATGTTGCCTGACTCGTTTGTTCCGCAGAGTATTCCTGCGTTAGAGGAGCATCTCCTTGGTCTTCGTTCCACTTGGGTACAGGTCCAGGAGGCTTTGTGTCATGCTAATGATAGGTACAGACTCCATGCTGACGGCAGACGCCTGCCAGCGCCTTCCTACCAGGTTGGGGACAGGGTCCGGCTGTCATCTCGTAACCTCCGGCTTCATGTTCCCTCACTGAAGTTTGCACCTCAGTTAATTGGGCCTTTCCGTATCCTTCGCAGGATTAACCCAGTAGCTTACGCGTTGGAACTTCCTCCTAGTATGCGCATCTGAAATGTGTTTCATGTCTCCTTATTGAAACCATTGGCACCGATTTACCACCTCGGTGCCACGTCCTCACCCTATTCAGGTTGAGAACCATGAGGAGTATGAGGTACGATCCATTGTTGACTCCCGTAGGTTCCATGGGCGCATACAGTACCTGGTGCATTGGAAGGGGTACGGTCCGGAGGAACGCTCCTGGGTTTCATCCTCGGACGTACATGCCCCTGTCCTCCTCCGTGAGTTCCATAGACGGTTTCCCCTCAAGCTCGGTGGCCCTCTGAGGGACAGGGGTCATTGGGGGGGGAGGTACTGTCAGGGCTGGCTTAGCCCTTCCTCCTCTGGGCTGACCGCTCAGCTGTCGGCTAATTGTCAGCTCTCTTCTCTTTCCACTGTTACCAGCTGTTGCCGATGATGATCATCTGGCCAGCCTATTTAAAGTCTCCAGCTCATTTCTCCATTGCCTTCATGTTTGGTCACATCACTAGGAACCATCTCCTGCTATTGTTTCAAGACTGGCTTGCTGACATCCCACCTGGCTTCCATCCTGCTTGCAGTTGCTCACCTTGGATCCCTGACGTCTGGACCAGGGGCGTAACTATAGGGGTTGCAGCAGTCGCGACCGCAACCGGGCCCTGTGATGCAGGGGGCCCATGCAGCCCCCTCTACATATGGCCAGCAGCAGCATAGGCAGCTAGGGGTACCAGTGCACCATGCACACGGGTGGCTGGAGGTGGAGGGTGACTAGCAGAGCTCCATGCTCGACTATCGCACTGGCTGCTCTTTAGTTGTGCATTCCCCGCATGACCTGTGTCCTCAGCCGGCTCCTCAGAGTACCCCTATCCTGCTCCATGCATTGCCGCTCAGTCCGATGTCTGTTCTCCCCAGCCAGAGTCCCGCCCCCCCCGAGTCCGGCCCACACTGCACTGCATACTTCTCCCGGGTAAACAAACTTTAAGCACACAGATGCAGTGCAGCCCTATGAGAGCCAGCTCCTCGGAGGACACTGCAGGCTTGTCTGCCAGCCCCCCTCCTCCCCCGTCATACACAGATGATGAAAGGTCTTTCTGGGCGATATGCTGATCGCCCATCCAGCACACTGGATGGAGCCCAGGCCAGCATGGATGAGTGCGCGGCCTACAGCTTGGTCATGGTGAGTAAGAGGACCCCATCCCCCACACACCATTACATACCCCCTCCCTCTCCCCCTGGGGACAGGGACCCCTTCTTACGTGGAGACAGGGACCCCCACCTCCCCTGGGGACTGGGACCCCTTCTCACCTGGGGGCAGTAACTTCATCTGCCCTGGAGAAAAGGGCCTCATCTCTTCTGGGGACGGGGACCCCATCCTGCCTAGGGACAGTCCCCCAATGTGGCACCTAAAAATTTAAAAAAAATTATAAAAAAAAACTACTGATACCAGTGGTGGAACTACAGGGCTCACAAAGGTCATACCAGTGACCACGCCCTGGAGTTCCACCGCCGGACTCGGAGGGAAGGGCCCTGGCTGGGGTTCAGGGGGGCCCTTCATGGTTTCTTGCATCAGGGCCCTGAAGGTTCTAGTTACGCCACTGGTCTGGACTGGCTGATTACCCGATCTGGTTTATGAACTTTGAACTGGCTGACTACCCGATCTGGCTACTGCTAAAAGTCTCAGACCCAGACAAGCGAGATGGGCTCTTTTTTTCACGTTTTAATTTCCATATTACATACCGGCCAGGGTCCAAAAATGTTAAACCTGATGCATTATCCCGTATGTTCTCAGAAACTGAAGCCCCACCTCCACCAGATACTATTCTGCAGGCTGGAAATTTCCTGTTAATTCAATCTGATATTGTGTCACAGAGCCGTCAGGCATCCTTGGGGACTTCTTTACCTCCAGATACAGACCTACAGGAGAGAGATGGACTCTACTGACAGGGGAATAAAATATTTGTGCCACAGAACCTGCGCACTATCATCCTACAGACTTGTCATGAGTATCCTTTGGCAGGCCATTTCGGGGGTCACAAGACAGTGGATCTAGTTCAAAAACATTTCTGGTGGCCCAATTTAGCAAAGGATTGCAGAGATTATAAAAACAAAAATGTAACTGCGCTGGTAAGAAAGAAAAGCTGAGAAAAGCATCAGTACTGCAATGCGATAACACAGAAAATACTAATACAATCAAAAAAAATTGTGCTATACAAAAAAATGTAAAATAACAAATAATAAAATTGAATTACAAATAGTCCATATATTGTATCAGACCAATCAAGGCCAAAAGGGTGATCACAAGTAAATAGAAACAAAAATAAAAATAAAAAAATCATAAAGTCTCTAAAACGACGCAGTGCACATGCATAAACTTCAAAAGTGTGCCCGATCACCCAAAAGTAGATTGTGCTTACCAAATAGTAAGCAATAAAAGTGAATGGCTAAACCCAGCCTTGGGCCTCTACGCTTACAGATATCCACACCTTGTATAGGGACCTCAAGTAGTTGAAAGCCGCGTCCACCAAACAAGGTCCGTACGCTCGGATAGGGACCACAATTAGTTGAAAGCCACGTCCACCAAACAAGGTCCGTACCCTGTCATAAATGGCTCTGAAAAGAGAAAGGGACCACCATAGCGTAATACGTTCGAACAATATACGAAATTTATTCTTGGGAATAAAACTTACAAAAGTAGATCGGTAAAATGCAGTAAAATGAAGAAATGCCGGCCGGCATATACACAGAGCCTGTCCTCCCATTCGGATGGCGTGGTAACGTGGCTACGTGCCTTTCCTCCAGACGCGTTTCGTCATCAACCGGACATTTTCAATGGGGACGTTCCCCAAAATTACTGGAAACCAGAGACCAATCTCCATGACCGGAGACTGATACAGGCCGTTCATCGCTCCCATCTAGAGAAGATGGCTCAAGTGGGCATCCGGGGGCTGCACCTAAGGTCATGCGCACGCTTACACGAATCCTGGCATATGGCGCCCTATATAAACAAAGAATCTGCCCAGTATCAGTGCTGGATCATCTTCAGCTTGTTCCTGTGTTCTTGTACTTCTGCTTGATTGACTCTTCTCCTGAAAACTCGGCTTCCCTCTGACCATTCTCTTGGATTCTCCTTACCTGCCTGCCTGTCTCTGCGTACCGAACTGACTTTGGCTTGGACTTTGACCACGGCTCTGTCTCCTGATTGTGTACCTCGCTGCCAGCCTGTTGCCGACTCCTGCCAGTTCCTGACTCCTCTGTTAATCCTGACCTGGTCCCAGCTGTACAACCTGGTGTTCAGTCCTTACAGGAATTCCTGTGTCTTCAAGTTCCAGCCTTTCATCTGCAGGCACCTGCACCCTTTCGCTGCCCCTGCATTTCCTGTATCCACCACCAGGGGTGCTAGGTCCGGAACTGTGCAAGAGGCCACCCTCGCCCTCTCAGGCTCCGCTGTAAGGTACGTGACAGAAATAGTGCCTTCTACTGTGTTGAACTGAGCCCCTAGAAACACAAGTGTTGTGTTGGTTCTAGATGGCTCTTCTCTGAATTCAGGAGCCATCCAAATTCTTGCAGGGTGGAAATTACTACGTTCCTGTGCTCTAAGAGATGATCTCTGTTCTGGGATAGGAGAAGCAAGTCGTCCAGATAGTGGTGGAGATGAACACCATTGACCTGGAGAAGAGCCACGACGGCTAATAGAACCTTGGAAAAGACCCAGGGTGGCGTTGTTAACCCGAAGGGGGGACACATGAACTGCAGATGCTGATCACCTACCGCAAAGCGGAGGAATTGCTGAAAGTCCTTTGCCACTGGCACGTGAAAGTAGGCACCCTTTAGATCGATCGAAATCAACCAGTCTCCCAGATGTAATGACTGTCGAATTGTAAGTAAGGATTCCATTTTGAATTTTTCCTTCCGAATAAAGGAAGTGAGATGGGTTAAGTCTATGAATGGCCTCCATGTGCCATTTTTCTTTTGTATCATGAACAAAGGAGAATACATGCCTTCGCCACGTTCACCTTCTAGAACAGGGATGGCTGCGCCTTGATCCAATAAACAGTTCACGTAAGTCCCTAGGACCTGCTTTTTCTCTTCTGAACCTGGAAGAGTTGTAGGAACAAATCTTAGTCTTGGGGTGTTGATGAAGACCCACTTGTGCCCGGAAGATACCATCTTGATGGTCCAATAATCCCGAATTAAGGCCACCCAAACATGCCAGAAGTGGAGAAGGCGAGCCCCCACCTGACATGTTTGAGCGGGCCCAATTTCAGAAGGATTTAGTGGAATCCTGGTTGCCAGAGGAACGACCTTTTGTGGCTTTTTTGAAGGAAGATTGTCTGGACTTCCATGATCTTGAAAACTCCTGACCAGGCCTATAGCTCTCCTTGGAAATGAACGTTTCTGGTTCTGTAGGCATCTATCTTGAGGGAGGAAACCAGATTTACCACCTGTGGCCCAGGTTATGGCACTATCAAGTTTATTGCCAAATAAAGATGTTCCCTCAAAGGGAATACGGCACCAAGCCTGTTTTGACGCTGGATCTGCCAACCATGGACAGAGTCATAACGCACGGCGTGCTGAAACAGCCGCCAACATATTCCAGGACAACAGGCAGATGACATCAATAGAGGTCTCCCCAAGAAAAGAAGACGCCAGCCTGATTTCCTGGATAGGAGAATCTTTAGCTGTTTCACTGGAAATACCTCTTAGGAATTCATCAATATTGTCAGCGCAGGATTCTATGGCCTTGGATACTGCCGCCATCGCAAGTACTGGCTTGCATGTCATTCCAGATGTCAGATAAATCCTTTTTAAATCTGAATCTATCCGTCTTTTCAGAGGATATTTAAATGATACAGTGTCTTTTAAAGGAAGGGTGAGGTATCTTACTAATTTCATAAGCGCTGCATCCACTAACGGCGCTGACTCAAGGTGTTTTACTTCCTCTTCCTTGAAAGGATATAGTTTCAAGGTTTTTGCCTGCATGGAACTCTTTTTGTCCATCTTGCTCCATTCATCAGAAATGATGTCACCCAACTCAGAAAGAAAAGGAAAATATTGTTGCTCCTTATTGAGCTGTTTGAAAAATGTTCTCTGTTTGTTTGGGGGGGGAATAACAGGGTCTTTCCACTTCAGAGGCTCTCTTACTGCCTTGATGTCAGGTACCATGAAACAGACTGAGACAGAAGTACATTCAAATCACACTTTTTTATTAATAATAAAAATAAAAAGGTAAATAGAAAAAAGCGTAGTCAAGCATAGCCAGAGTCCAGTAGCCAGATCGGGTAGTCAGCCAATCCAAAGTTCATAAACCAGAACGGGTAAACAGCCAGTCCAGATGCCAGGGATCCAAGGAGAGCAACTGCAAGCAGGATAAGAGGCCAGGAGGGATGTCAGCAAGCCAGTCTTGAAACAAACAGCAGGGGATGGTTCCTTGTGATGTGACCAACGTGAAGGCAATGGAGAAATGAGCTGGAAGGCTTTAAATAGGAAGGTCAGACGAGCATCATTGGGAACAGCTGGTAACTGTGGAGAGAGAAGAGAGCTGGCAATTAGCCGACAGCTGAGCGGCCAGCCCAGAGGAGGAAGGGCTAAGCCAGCCCTGACAGTACCCCCCCCCCCAATGACCCCTCTCCTTTGGAGGGCCACCGGGCTTGAGGGGAAACCGTCTACGGAACTCGCGGAGGAGGACAGGGGCATGTATGTCAGAGGATAAAACCCAGGAGCGTTCCTCCGGACCGTACCCCTTCCAATGCACCAGGTACTGTATGCACCCACGGAACCTACGGGAGTCAACAATGGATTGTACCTCATACTACTCATGGTTCTCAACCTGAATAGGGTGAGGACATGGCACGGAGGTGGTAAATCTGGTACAGACCAACGGTTTCAATAAGGAGACATGAAACACATTTGAGATGCGCATACTAGGAGGAAGTTCCAACGCGTAAGCTACTGGGTTAATCCTGCGAAGGATACGGAAAAGCCCAATAAACCGAGGTGCAAACTTCAGTGAGGGAACACGAAGCCGGAGGTTGCGAGATGACAGCCAGAACCTGTCCCCAACCTGGTAGGAAGGCGCAGGCAGGCGTCTGCGGTCAGCATGGAGTCTGTACCTATCATTAGCATGACGCAAAGCCTCCTGGACTTGTACCCAAGTGGAACGAAGACCACGGAGATGCTCCTCTAACGCAGGAATACTCTGCAGAACAAACAAGTCAGGCAACATGGAAGGTTGGAAACCATAATTCACCATAAATGGAGACAATCACGAGGCAGAATTCAAGTCACTGTTGTGAGCAAACTCTGCCCAAGGTAAATGGTCAGACCAGTTGTTATGATGGTATCAGACCCACATACCTGACAGGTGAGCCCGAGATAGCAGGGGAAGGTCTCCCCTACGGGTCTGGTTCACAGCCCTTGGTAGGATGGACAAGTGGCACGGGAGCGCAGACGGGTATGAGAGCCTGGCGGGATAGATGCTGGAGAAGAGATCCAATGGCTGGGTTCGGACAGGTAGACAGTCTATCACAAATGGATGCAGGAGCAGATGCAAGCAGGAGATGGTGAGCAGGTCCAAGCACAGGCACAGATGACAGCAGGCAGACGGTGCAGAATAGGGACGAGAAAGTTCAAGTCCGGATCACAAGCAGGGTAGGCAAAAGGCAGGCAGCGTGGTACAAAGATGCGAGGTCAGAGACAGGCCGGGGTCAAAGGCAGGCAGCAGACAGGATAATCCAAGGGACGAGCCGGGTAAACAGGAGGTCAGGAACACGAGCAAAGTCACAGGTAACAGGGCACAGGAAGCTGCAGATCAGACAGCACCGAGCACACCGCGGGGGAACACTTAAGTAGGCTGATTGGCGCCAACGCGCACGCGTACGCGCGCGCCTGCACAGCCACGTGCACAGGAGCGTCAGCGCACACCAGCACACACCGACGCCCCGCAGCACGCCCAGTGACACGTCCGCTACGGGCAACTCTCTGACAGTTGGTCAGAAATATAGCAACGTAGGAATTGCTCCAAGGACCGATTGGCTCATTCTGTGGCCCCATTAGACTGCGGGTGATACGCAAAAGAGAATTCAAGCTGGATTCCCAACTTTGCCTTTCAAAACTACTGGAACAAGTCTATCTTTACCTCGCTGAAGAGGGATATTTAGGAACCCGTATTGCACTAAAAATTTGTGGTTCATACCACCTTCTCCTGCTGTCTTACATCATAGATATCTGGAGCTTTGTTGCCATTTGCAAACTCCTATACAGGGCAACAGCCTGATGTCGATATGAAAATTGCTCTATTTGTGTAGAAAAATATTCCCCTTTTGCCTTTCTTGCACTTCCTTTCCTTATTCTGGGCTAAGCCCAAAGAATAAAATTGGTAAAGCTCCTGAGGAAGCGTTAATCAAAACGCGAAACATGTAGAGCATCCGAATACATCCAATCGGTTCTATAATTATTATCCTGTCTATTGTAACCATTTTCATATTGAGTATAAACGTTTGTTTTCTTTTTTGGGCTTACATGCCTAATGGAAATATATATGGATACTGTTATAATGTACTAGAATAGATAGGATATGGAACAGTACTTGGTATGTTTTATATATATCCTTTTACTTTTTTTATAAATAAAAAAAAAACTTTTTTCTTTTTTTTCCCCTCTTTTTCTTTTTGCTGCATTTAAATATACTATTATGCCTAAAAAGTTCAACACAATCAACACTTCTTTTTGAGTTTTTTTTTGGGTGTTGTCCTCTCCCTTTTTTCCCTTTCTCTTCCTGTCAAGATATAATAAGGACGTGGCATTTGTGTTCTATTTTACAGTGTATCCACAGAACCACCCTGTGATAGATACACACTACATTTACTTCAAACCCTCTGCATTGAACTGCATAGACATACCTCTTATAGAGGTAATACTCGAGGCGGGTGCCTGCACAGAGACTGGCGCAGCAGCAGGGATGGCCTGCGACTCAGGTTGTACCGGAGCAGCCACCGTGGGGGATTCCAGGTGAGCCGTGCAATTCAGGAGCGTTTGTAACGCAAAGGGAAACTGATCCATGCGGTGATCTTGCTCACCCAATCTGGAAAAAATATTACCAACAAGTGAATTGACTGTATCTTCTGAATTCATGGCCTTCACGTACTGTCAGGAACCATGAAACAGACTGAGACAGAAGTACAATCAAATCACACTTGTTTATTTATAATAAAAATAAAAAGGTAAATAGAAAAAAGCGTAGTCAAGCAAGCCAGAGTCCAGTAGCCAGATCGGTAGTCAGCCAGTCCAAAGTTCATAAACCAGATCGGGTAATCAGCCAGACTAGGAAGAAGGGGGGTGAGGAAAATCTTTACTGCATTGTTCAGATCTGGAAGAAGACCTATGATAGCTAGACCTGGAGGAGGATTGCCGGTGGTGTGATTTTGACGATCCACTACGTCTATGAGAACTATGCTGTGGATCAGACCTAGAAGGGCTGTGAAGAAAAAAGGAAAGGAGGAAAAAAATAAACAGAAAATGATAGATAGAAATCAGCTAGTATCCTGTGCTCAACTCTCTCCTTAAAAATAGACAGAAACCAGGCTATGGACCTACCTGCTACAAGCAGGCTGGTCACTAGTGGTCACTAGGGGGCAGTGAGGAATCCATAAAGACACACTCAATAAGAAACTGCAGAGATAAACAAAACCCCATGAGCAGTCTGCCCAAAAGAACCCAATCTCTAGCCTTGGCCCTTGTACACACGGTCGAAGATTCCGACAACCAAATCCGTCGGATTTCGTCCGACGGATCTTGTCCGAAACTGTTGCATACACACGATCGGACAAAGTTGTCGGAAAATCCGATCTTTCAGAACGTGATGACGTAATTTCGTTACGATGGGACTACGTTCAGGCTAGTAGCCAAAAGCTTTGATGTAGGAATTTGATCTGAGCATGCGTGGCACTTTGTCCAATCGGAATTCTCTACACATGATCGGAGTATGTCCGATCGGAGCATTTTGTCGGAAAATATTTCCGGCAAGTTGGAAAATTTGGTCCGACGTATATTTCGACGGAAACAGTCCGATGCAGACCACACACAGACGGAATATCCGACAAAACGCTCCGATCGGACACATTCCGTCGGAATCTCCGATCGTGTGTACAAGGGCTTAGAGTTTGTTCTTACCTTATCCACCACGATAATAGCCCTGGGAATTCGCCGTATCACCCACGATCATTCCCAGGGCTCTGTAGGCTTCCTACAGCTTTTAAAAGTGGCGCCCGCGACGTCATCGATAGCATGACGCTCGCACGCATGCGTGAAACCAAGCCTCGCTTTCTAATTAGGTCCACGCATGCGCAGAACGCACACGATACCCAGAAATAGGAGAGAGCAGCTGCTGGAACACAGAAGCGTTAGCGCCAGCACAGACACCAGAGAGATCCCCAGATCATCTGGCCGAGATAGCTTGACACACACGCACACCGGACTTCCTGGCAGATAATGGCCGCCTAAAAGCAACAGGCAAACAGGCTGTGTGCACTTGAGATGAGCAGGATCCATTCCTTCAGCGCTACTCTGCAATACACTCCATACCCTGCTTAACAGTCAGGGCCTATCAGAGGAACATAACTTGACACTCGGCCGACTTTGATCATAGTGAAGTCATCTTCAGGTAGGAGACCCAACCTGGTCCTATGGAGGAGGACAAAAAAGGAACACGGATAGCAGCCTAGAGCAAAGGGCTGACATGGAGCATGTTAGGAAATTAATATTTTGCACCAGGGAAAAAGATAATAGGAGACTGGATAAAAAAAGATAGGGCACAACTAAGAGGCATAATAAAAAAAAAAAGGAAAATCTTACCATTCCAAGAATTAAAGCACAATAAGGACTGAATTGTAATCGATGAATGGCGGTACCTCCAGTTGAGTCATTTTGTTAAGGGGGGGGGGGAGTCCGTCAGAACTCTGTCAGAACTCCGTCAGAACTCGGTCGAAAGTCTGTCGGACCTAGTCCCTCAAAAAGTCCGGTCGTGTGTACGCGGCATAAGTGAGCTGTATGAATGGTAAGAATTTTATGGTCAATGTTTCATGTTTGGAATATGATAGAGGACCTTGATATATTTTTAGTGTTTTCAAGGATAAGACTTTTATTTAAAAAAAAAAAAAAAAAAATTCTGTTACGATTATTTTTTTTTCTTCTCTTATTTCTCTTATGTTTATTAAACTTTTTACACATTTTCTGTAAAAATGTTTGTTTTTGATTTTTTTTTAAGAATTTTTAATTTGTTTTAAATTTTTCCTCTTTAACTTTTTTTATTTTAAATGTTTACATTTTTGTTATTTGTTCATTAATTTATTTTATTTTTGTTTTATTCTGTTTAGTTCACCTGAAGTTCATTTTTTTTCTTTGCTTTTATTTTCATTCAGGTGGAAAGAGTTCCAAAAGGTTTAGACCGGGTTCACACATATGTGAATTTCTCCTCATCCAATTTGCATAGCAGGAGAATGTGACTCGCTCCCTATGGAGCCGGTTCACATATCTACGTTGTGGCTGCAGAGCGCACTGCACAAAAATGCTGTGAGTCTTTGGCTCCATTTCAGGGCCGAATTCAGGCATTCAATTGGCCCTGATTTGGGGAACATGGAAGCACAGTGCTCCTGTGCGATCCGCAGTGGGTTATAGTGAACCCGGTCTTAGGCTTTGTCCACCTGAAAGGTGAGTTAGTCCATAGTAGACATGTGCAATACGTTTAGCTAAAAATGTGTTTTTTAACAAATTTTGACAAATTCGTTAATTATGAAATTTCCAAATTTCCAAATTTAGATTTTTCGGATTTTCGAATTTCCAAATTTCCAATTTTCAGATTTCCAAATTTTCGAATTTACGAAATTACGAATTTCCGAATTTTGAATTTTCGAATTTCCAATTTTCAGATTTTCGAATTTCAGAATCAGCTTAATTCGAAATAATAAATAACTATTAAATTATAGGTATTGGAATTTCGTTTTAAATTTGACTGTTAGTGAATGTAACAAATATGAATTTATCCGAAGTCACAAATTATTTGAAATAACGAATGCCGCATCTAAACAAATGGAATGTAACGCTCTAATAATAATAAATAACAATAATAATAATAATAATACTAAAACCTTTTTATTATTAATTATTTATTACTAAATTTGTTCCGTTCCATTTGTTTAGATGCAGCATTTGTTATTTCAGGTAATTCGTAACTTCAGATTAATTTGTATTTGTTACGTTCACTAACAGCCAAATTTGAAAGGAAATTCCAATACCTATAATTTAATAGTTAGTTATTATTTTGAATTAAACAGATTTTCTTTCTTTTTTTTTCAGATTTTAGAATTTTTGCATTTTTGAATTCCCCAATTCTGAATATTTGGAATTCCGAAAATCCGAATATTCGGAATTCCGAGAATCCGAGAATTCGGAATTCCGAAAATACGAAATTCGGAAATCCGAAAATCGAAAATTTGAAAAATCCCGAAATTTCTAAATTCCGAATTTACAAAAAAAAACAAAAAATAATTAAATGAAAATTAAAATGAAAGGGGAAAGGAGGTAGATTGATTTTCCATCATCCAGTAGTAATTCAAGGGGAAAGGAGGTAGATCTACCTCCTTTCCCCTTGAATTACAACTGGATGATGGAAAATACTTTCTATATGAATAGCTATTATATGGGAGGCTATACTTCATTATTTTTTGAAAATTAAAATGAACACATTTTTTGTCAGTGCACATGTCTATTCCATAGGTCTTAAGGTACAGATAAATGCATTGTTTTTTTGTTTTTTTTAGAGTTTAAAATTGAGAATTTTTGAGAAGCAACATTTGTTTTGTTTTTTTGTTTTTTTTGATCATACCATGGGGATACATTTTAGAATGGGTTCATCCTAAAGAAATTATAGCTGTTTTGATGATTTGGTTAGAGTTGCAGAAGCCAGGAATATTAGATTTCTGGGTTCCAAGGAAGGAACTATAAATAAACATAGTAAGCGAACAGATATTATGGATAAGAATTTGATTCTGCTCAGAGTCCTGGTGGAGCAAGATTGGAGCGGTCTCTTGAACATGGGTGACATATGATCATCTGGTTGGCAGTTTGTGCCATACCACATCGCAAATTTGTTCTGATAAACATTCAGGAGAGAAAGGGTAAACTAAAAGATTCAGATTAATACTTGTTTTTTTCTTATGGATAATTTAGAGCTAATGCTGAAACTGAAAGACTGCCTATCAACAAGACTTGTGAAACATTTTTAACGCAGTCTCTCCTGATGAATGCAAACGTGCTATTAACCACTAGGCACCCGCGCTATAGCCGAAAGATGGCTACAGCGCGGACGCTAATTGCCGGGAGGGTGTCCCTGGACATCCTCCTGTTTACTTCCGTGGTGCGCGCTTCCACGAGCACGCATCGGGGAAATTCTGTGCTGGCCATGTCCCTTGGACGCAGCCAGTCAATGATCACTGTAAATGGCCAATCACAGCGGCCGTTTACAGTGCGATCGGAGCTTCCAATGAGAGATGATCTCATATGTAAATATATGAGATCATCTCTCATCGCCGGCTCTCCTTCCTCACACAGAGACAGCGTGTGAGGAGGGAGAGACGAATGGCTGTAAAAAAAATGGAAAATAAAATGCCCACAGTACATGTCAGTGCCATCTGTCCCCAGTGCCACCTATCAGTACCATCTGTCCTCAGTGCCACCTGTCATTGCCATGTGTCCCCAGTGCCACGTATAAGTGCCATCTGTCATCAGTGCCACATATTAGTGCCATCTGGCATCAGTGCCACGTATCAGTGCCATCTGGCATCAGTACTACCTGTCAGTATCACGTGCCATCTGTTATCAGTGTCACGTGTCATCAGTGCCATCTGTCATCAGTGCCATCTGTCATCAGTGCCACGTATAAGTGCCATCTGTCATCAGTGCCACGTATAAGTGCCATCTGTCATCAGTGCCACATATTAGTGCCATCTGTCATCAGTGCTACCTTTCAGTATCACGTGCCATCTGTTATCAGTCTCACGTGTCATCAGTGCCATCTGTCATCAGTGTCACATGTCATCAGTGCCACGCATTAGTTCCATCTGTCATCAGTGCCACCTATTAGTGCCATCTATCATTCCGTGGTGCGCGCTTCCGCGAGCACACATCGGAGAAATTCTGTGCTGGCCATGTCCCTTGGACGCAGCCAGCCAATGATCACTGTAAATGGCCAATCACAGCGGCCTTTTACAGCGCGATCAGAGCTTCCAATGTGAGAAGATCTCATATGTAAACATATGAGATCATCTCTCATCGCCAGCTCTCCCTCCTCACACAGAGACAGCGTGTGAGGAGGGAGAGACGAATGGCTGCAAAAAAAACCCGAAAATAAAGTGCCCACAGTACATGTCAGTGCCATCTGTCCCCAGTGCCACCTGTCAGTGCCATCTGTCCCCAGTGCCACCTGTCAGTACCATCTGTCCCCAGTGCCACCTGTCATTGCCATCTGTCCCCAGTGCCACGTATAAGTGCCATCTGTCATCAGTGCCACGTGTCATCAGTGCCACATATTAGTGCCATCTGTCATCAGTGCCATATATTAGTGCCATCTGGCATCAGTGCCACGTATAAGTGCCATCTGTCATCAGTGTCACCTGTCATCAGTGCCATGTATTAGTGTCATCTGTCATCTGTCATCAGTGCCACGTATAAGTGCCATCTGTCATCAGTGCCACGTATAAGTGCCATCTGTCATCAGTGCCACATATTAGTGCCATCTGTCATCAGTGCCACGTGTCATCAGTGCCACATGTCATTGTCCTGGTGCTCCGGGGCCTTCAAAAGAGTAATAGGTAGTCAACAAGTTAGATGTGTAATTTATGCTCCTAGAACACGTGATGTAGCAGTATAAATTATATAGGAAAAAACTAGTGCGCTCCACCTAAAATCTCATAAGGAAAGAAATAATGTATCAAGGAAGCAGCCAGCATAAAAAAGTGATCTCTACACCAAAAATGAATATAAATAAGTAAAAAATGCGGCGCTATCAAAAAAGTGCTAAAACCAATCCGTGAATAATACTCTTAAAAAAATATATATAAATCAACTAATTTCCACTGAGTGTAACATAAATACCATAAAATAAATCAATATCGATAATTCAAAAATTCTCGTGTATATAATACATGTGCAACAATTAGTGAGCAAAAATCCGTGAAGAAAAAATTTAAACACCTAAAATGATCCACATAAATAATCCAAAACATGTAAAATTACAAATTAAGTGTAAAAATGGTGAAGAGAAAATACGTGAAAAAATAAAAAATTGATCAAACAATCAATATATACACGTGATAGTCCATAATTAACGTGCACTAATAACTGATGCCATTGCAAAATATATAAATAAAGTTCATGCAAAAAGATGTGCAAAGATGATTCCCACGGGTGACAAATCACTGCAAACTTCAGTGCATTAAATGGGTGCACCACCTATTTCCCCCAGCCTCTCACCTCCAATAACTGGTAAACAGGCACTGTGTATAGGGATAACTGCAGGCTTCTACTTCGTTCACACTGCTCCACCGCTGATTGTTTTTCACTGTGATATTGAATATTAAATGCCCTCCCAATAGCTCCAGGATATCCAGATCATACAAGGTGGAAAAACACAGAGGGCTCTCATGTGCAGTAACTTCAATATTTATTGAAAACAACAGTAACAGTTCACTTACATTTAAAACTACAGCAGAGTGTGCAGCAGACGCAGACTTCCGGTTTCGGCCGTAAACCGGAAGTAATGGGTCCGACACCGAATTCCTTCCTTTAAGGGAAGGAATTCGGTGTCGGACCCATTACTTCCGGTTTACGGCCGAAACCGGAAGTCTGCGTCTGCTGCACACTCTGCTGTAGTTTTAAATGTAAGTGAACTGTTACTGTTGTTTTCAATAAATATTGAAGTTACTGCACATGAGAGCCCTCTGTGTTTTTCCACCTTGTATGATCTGGATATCCTGGAGCTATTGGGAGGGCATTTAATATTCAATATCACAGTGAAAAACAATCAGCGGTGGAGCAGTGTGAATGAAGTAGAAGCCTGCAGTTATCCCTATACACAGTGCCTGTTTACCAGTTATTGGAGGTGAGAGGCTGGGGGAAATAGGTGGTGCACCCATTTAATGCACTGAAGTTTGCAGTGATTTGTCACCCGTGGGAATCATCTTTGCACATCTTTTTGCATGAACTTTATTTATATATTTTGCAATGGCATCAGTTATTAGTGCACGTTAATTATGGACTATCACGTGTATATATTGATTGTTTGATCAATTTTTTATTTTTTCACGTATTTTCTCTTCACCATTTTTACACTTAATTTGTAATTTTACATGTTTTGGATTATTTATGTGGATCATTTTAGGTGTTTAAATTTTTTCTTCACGGATTTTTGCTCACTAATTGTTGCACATGTATTATATACACGAGAATTTTTGAATTATCGATATTGATTTATTTTATGGTATTTATGTTACACTCAGTGGAAATTAGTTGATTTATATATATTTTTTTAAGAGTATTATTCACGGATTGGTTTTAGCACTTTTTTGGTAGCGCCGCATTTTTTACTTATTTATATAGCAGTATAAATTGTTGCCAAAATTTATGAAGAAAAATTAACAATTTGAAAAATATTATCACAGAAACAAATAAAAAAAAAAAAAAAAAATCATTTATAGCGCAAAAAATAAAAAACACAGGTGATCAAATACCACCAAAAGAAATCTCTATTTGTATAAAAAAAAGGACAAAAAAATTATTTGGGTACAGTTTTACATGACTGAGTAATTGTCATTCAAAGTGTGAGAGCACCGAAAGCTGAAAATTGGTCTGGTCACGAGGAGGGTTTAAGTGCCCAGTTGTCAAGTGGTTAAAGCGGGCGTCCCGCGAAAATGTTTTTTTTTAAGTCTGCAGCTACAAATACTGCAGCTGCTGACTTTTAAAATAAGGACACTCACCTGTCCCAGGGTCAAGCGATGTTGGCACCCGAGGCCGAACCGCCCCTCGGGCCTCGGATGCTCCCGCTGCCATCTTCGGTAAGGGAATCGAGAAATGAAGCATTGCGGCTTTACTTCCCGGTTCCCTACTGCGCATGCGCGAGTGGTACAGCGCAATCCGAATGGTCCCTGATGTCTCTGGGACCCATGTATGTCCCAGCAGACAGCACGGCGGGACAGAAAGAGGCATAGACTCCTGTGGGAGGCTATGCCCGAAAGTGGATGCAAATACCTGTCTTAGACAGGTATCTGCACCCCCCACCCCCCTCCCCCCTGAAAGGTGCCAAATGTGACACCGGAGGGGGGAGGGTTCCGAAAAACAGAGGCTCAATTTTTGTGTGACCCTCCGCTTTAATACATGTGCAATGGGTTGGAGGTTGGGGAAGGAATATAACATATAGAATCTGTCAGAACATGAAATGTAAAAATAGAATTTTTGTACTCACCATAAAATCCTTTTCTCTCAAGTTCACTGACTGACACAGCTACATTAATTAAAAACCGTAGGGTTATTACACCGCCTTCAGGAGAGGACAAGGCAGAACATGTTATACATGTGAAAAAACAGAACTTTACAGTTCTGCCCAGGGGGCGGTCCCTCTAGTAATAACCCCTCGGCCTGCTTCCTGCAGCTCAGTATGTCAACATGCAGTATAACGTAAACCAATAGGAGGGGAGGGTGCTGTGTCAGTCAGTGAACTTCAGAGAAAAGGATTTTACGGTGAGTACAAAAATTCTATTTTCTCTTTCGTTCACTGACTGACACAGCTCCATTAATCTTGACCGTAGGGACGTCCCCAAGCAGTGCCATAACGAGGGGTGGGAACAGCATAAAAACTTCACCCACAACCAGAGGTGCTCCCTAACAGGGGAGTCACCACCTTATCTAGCCGCATCAGAACTTGCGGTCAACAATGCAACAGTGCATTATACTCAAAAGTAACTGTATTTTTAAAACAGAGTAAAGAGTGCAGAATTGCAAAATTACACAGCCGCCTGCAAAACTTTGCGGCCAAAGCAGGCATCAGACGTTGCGCTTACATCCACTTTGTAGAATTTGGTAAAAGTGTGAACGGACGACCAAGTCGCCGCCTTACACACTTGAGCAACTGACGCTTGATGTCAGAAAGCGCAAGAAGTTCCAATTGCCCTGGTGGAATGGGTCGTGACAGGAAAGGGGGGCACCTCCCCCTTCAAGGCATGGGCCTGTACCACAATCTGTCTGATCCACCTAGAAATGGTGGCCGACGAGACCGCCATACCTTTTTTCTGACCCGCTACCGAAACTAACAGAGTGTCTGACTTCCGAAAGGGAGTTGTGGCAGACAAATACCCCCTTAGAGCCCGGACCATGTCCAGGGAATGAAGGGCCACCTCCTTAGGATGTGTCGGTTTAGGACACAGAGATGGTAACACAATGCCTTGATGTGAAACGCTGAACCCACCTTTGGCAGAAAAGAAGGTTGCAGACGCAACACCCCCTTATCCTTATGGATAACCAGATAGGGCGACTTGCAAGACAAGGCTGCCAGTTCCGAAACCCTCCTGGCTGATGTAATGGCCACTAGGAAGACCACTTTCTGAGAAAGAGTCAACAAGGGAATTTTCCTGATTTTCTCAAATGGCGGTTTCTGAAGCGCTGATAGCACCAGGTTCAGATTCCATGGGGGTAAAAGTGGATGCCTCGGAAAGAACTACATGCCAGACCCCTTGAATAAAAGTGCTCATAGGAGAATGACACGCCAGTGGTCGTTGGAAAAAACAGCTGATATTTGTCCCTTAATGGTGCTTAAAGCCAATGTCTGGTCTACTCCTCGCTGTAGAAACAGCAGGATCCTGGAAACGTAACAGGTGCGCGGATGCCACCCTTTCTCCTCACACATGGAGATGTAGGCCTTCCAGGTACAATGTTATATCTTCAGAGAAGAAGATTTTCATGCTCTCAACATAGTTGAAGTCACAGAGTCTGACAGGCCCTGGTTCCTTAGCACCTGGCTTTCAACAGCCATGCTGTTAAAACCAGCGATGGTAAAGCAGGATGGAAAATTGGACCTTGACAAAGGTCCTCTCGTAACGGTAATCGCCAGGGAGCGTCCGCAACCAGGCGTACTAGGTGGGCGGTACCAAGGGCGCCGGGGCCAATCTGGGGCAATCAGTATTACTGGAATCCCCTCAGCCTCCACTTTCCGGAGCAGACGTGGTATTAGTTTTAGGGGAGGAAAGGCGTAGATCAGTCGGTACTGACCCTACGAAGCCACCAGCGCATCTGACGTGCCTGCCCAAGGATCTCTTGTCCTGGATACGAATCTCGGCACCTTCCGATTGAGACAGGAGGCCAGGAGATCCACGTCTGGAGTGCCCCACCGCAGGCACAGTACCTCCAGATGCAATGCCCATTCTCCTGGGTCCAGCATCTGGCGACTTAGCTAGTCCGACTGCCATTTTCTACTCCCGGGATGTAAATGGCCGACAAGGCTGGTACATGTTGCTCTGCCCACTGAAGGATGTGAGCAACCTCCTGTGCTGCAGCTGAGCGTCTTGTTCCTCCTTGATGGTTGACATATGCCACCACCGTGGTGTTTTATGACTGGATCCTGATCGGACGCCCTCGTAGTCTCATTAACCATGTAGAGAGGCATAGCCTGATTGCTCGAAGCTCGAGCACATTGATCGGCAACTTGGATTCCTCCCCCGACCAGAGGCCCTGGGTCGACTGTACTCCCAGTACTCCCCTCCAGGCGGTTAGGCTGGTGTCTGTTGGGATCACTGTCCAATGTAGAGGTAGGAACGACTTCTCGGACCGAAGTGCTGGGGACCTCAGCCACCAGAGCAGGGAGTCCCTGACTGACTGGCTCACCCGAATCTGCCGATCCAGGGATAATGGAGATTTGTCCCATTTTGACAATATCTCCTTCTGCAAGACTCTGGTGTGAAACTGGACTTATGGTACTGCTTCGAAGGAAGGCCACCATGAGGCCCAGGACTCGCTTGCAGAAGCACAGTGACGACCATCTGCGGTTCATCAATAGTTTTACTGCGGCTCTGAGAGTCTGCAGTTTGTCTGAAGGGAGAAAAACACTCACTTCCACGGAGTCCAGCAGTAAGCCTAGGTACTCCAAGAGCTGAGTTGGCATGAGCACCGACTTTTACCATCGCAATCCCGCGTTGTCGCAACAACGCCAAAACAGGAGCCAAAATCTTGGTAAAGACTCAGGGTGCTGATGCCAAGCCAAAAGGAAGAGCCACAAACTGGTAGTGGGCTTCCCCAACTGTGAATCTCAGAAACCTCTGAGGCATATGGGTATGTGCAGGTACGCATCCTGGATGTCCAAAGACGCCAGGGAGTCCCCTTGATGGAGTGCAGTGACTACTGAGCGAACTGACTCCATTCTGAACCCCTGTACTTTTACAAAGTAATTGAGGGCTTTTAGGTCCAAGATTGGACGTACCCCTTCCTTCTTGGGGACTACAAACAGTTTGAGTAGAACCCCTGGAAATGTTCCGATTCCGGAACAGGTACTATCACCCAACGATTCAGCAGCTCTCTTACCGCCCCCAAGAGAGCCTCCTGGCGAGCCGTGAGTATGGGTATGCTGGGGGGGAAGAATCTGTTTTGTGGCCAAGAACTCCATCTTGTAGCCGGAGGAAATCAGATCGCAGACCCATTGGTCGGACAGCCGAGAGGTCCGGGAGGACGAAAGCCGTTTGTGAGCGGAAAATGAGAGCCCTTGACTGCGGCGTGGCTCCTTAGCCTTCCTGGCCTGTGGAAGTAGTGTACTCTCACCACCTGTGGCATTTTTAATGTCACCCAAAGAGGCTCCAAAGAGCCAGTTGCCAAGGAAGGGTAGATCCGTCAGGGCTTTCTTGGATGCCTGGTCAGCCGACCAGAATTTTAACCAAATCAGGTGGCTCAGCACCACTGCTGACACTGAAGCCCTGGATAACAGAGGGAGGGTATCCAGGGCCACGTTACAAACGTACTTAAGACCTGCTAGTTCCACGCAGACAGAAGCCTGTTGTTCTCCCCATTCGCAGTGCAACAGTTTTGCCCACTCAGTTAGTGTCTGCGACACAAGTGCGGATGGCAGTACTGGTCGCATGGTTGACCTCAGAACCGTAAACAAGGAACGAGCCACTGCCTCGGCCTTCCTGTCCGTGGGATCCTTAAATGCAGGAGTCCCCTCTACCGGGATCGTGGTTGCTTTGTGTAATCTGGATACTGGGGGGTCCACAACCGGAGGAGCCGACCACTTCTTGAGAAGGCTTTCCTCAAAGGGGTAACGTACCGCCATATATTTGGGGACCGAAAAGATCCGTTGCGGTCAACCCCATTCCTTGTAAATGAACTTGTCAAAATAAGTCAGATACGGGAACACCTTAAGTGAACGGGCTGGCTTATGGGACCCAAAAGGGATCGCTACATAAGCAGAGGGATCTGCTGGCTCCTGAATTTTCAGGGTATCACGCACAGCTGTGATAAGTGCTCCAGCAAGAGCTTTATCGTGCACAGACCCGGACGGGGACTCATCCTCACTGTCCGAGCGGTCCTGGTCAGCGTCGTCTGAAACGACAGAGCAGGGGTCACCAGCCTCAGCAGGGCCCGAGTCTGCATCAGAGCTCTCCCCAGAGGCCAGGGGGGGCTGCTTTATAGCACCTTGCGCCCACGCACCGCCTCCATCTTGGCAACAAAAGAATTGTGGACCGCCGACAAAGCGTCCAGGGGCACTGCGCATTCCGCAGGCAAACTGGTTGCAATTGCCTGGATTTCGGGGGAAGAAATACCAGTTTCTGAAGCCATGCTGACCCTACCCTGTCTGCCACCTGTTGGGGACTTAGGACAGTGATGGTCCCACCCTCCTTACTGCTGCTGGCTGAGGGGCTCTTTCCCGCAGGACTCACCACCCTGACAGGTTCTGCCCTGTCCAGCAAGTAGCGCTCCCAGATGCAGAGGAATTTGCGCTGTGTCATTCAAAGCTGCTGTTTATGGCGCTGAATCCACTTTGAAACGTGCTCGGGCTCAAAGAAAATGGCCGCCAAATGTCCAGCATAAGGACATAAAGCTCTGGGAAAATGGCTGCTGCACTACAGGGACACATGCTGTCTCTAAAGAATGCTGAAAAAACGTGCTCAGGCTTCGAGAAAATGGCCGCTGGGCGTCCAGTATAAAGGACAAAACCACAGGGAAAATGGCCGCCAAGAAACGGGAGAGCATGCTGTCCCTTGTCCATACTTAAGATGGCCGCTGACACTGAAAAACCATGAGGTACAGTGACTGAAAATGGCAGTGATCAGCGCTGCAGAGATCACAGACACAGCCTCACAGGCACCTCCAGGGAAATAGAAAAACACATCACAGGACACAGCCAGCGCAGCCCCCCCACAGGTGAGAGCCCCCCCGGAGAGCCCCTGTACAGACACATACACTGCTCAGCAGCCACATGCAGCATCCCCCACAGGGGGGGGGGGAGGGAAGACAGGGAGGTGAGGGACCCCAGAATCGACCTCCCAGGGAATTCCCAGCCCCACCGAGGCAGGGAGAGCTGTACTTACCAGTCCTGAAGAGCTGGGAGACATTCCATCACAGACCCACTCTCTGATCAGTACAGGGTGGCTGCTGGCCTCGGCACACTGTGGCGCAGACATCAGTAGCCCGGTCATATGTGCGCCCCAGAGCATAAAAGCTCACCGACCACCTCTGGAGGTATGTCGTGGCCGGCCTAGAGCGTAGCTGCGACCTGCACACGCTCACTGGCCAGGCTGGGGAGACTACAAGTATAAGGGTATCCAGCCTGTCACCCAGCCGGCTGTTGATAGCAGATCATAGAATCATTCATCTTGCGCAAAAAGCAAAGCGTCTGCAGAAAAAATACATGGACTGATGGGCCCGTTAGGGTTCCTAGGTCCTTCTCTAGGCAAACTAAAACTGAGGCTGCAGTAGCATGCTGAGGGGTTGTTACTATCTAACTGTTCTAGTTTTATTATCACACGTTAACGTGTAATGCCTAGTCCTCTCCTGAAGGTGGCATAACAACCCAATGATCTAAAGAGAAGATGTGTCAGTCGGTGAATATAAGAGAAAATTACCCGTTACACTTACCGGTAATGGGTTTTCTAGGAAATCTTCAAGGACGGCACACCTGAGAGATGACTGGTCCACCTGACAGGAAACACAATCAACAACAAGTTTAAAAGTTCCCACCCCTCCCTCAGTTATGGCAAAGGATAGCCCCACACCAGTGTCAGAGGGAACATTCTATGAGGAATGAATATACCACACCAATAAAACAAGGGTAGCGAAGTAGGCCTGCCGTCCTGGAAGATTTCCTAGAAAACCCGTTACCGGTAAGTGTAACTGGTCATTTTCTCCAGTCATCTTCCAGGACGGCACACCTGAGACGATAAGCAAGAAGTTCAGGCCTACCTTAGGGCGGGACAACCGCTTGTAGGACCTTCCTGCCAAATGCCAAGTCCTAAGGGGACAACAGCTCCACTCTGTAGTGCCTCAGAAATGTCCTATGGCTCGTCCATGTTGCTGCCCTGCAGATATGGTCGATTGAGGCGCCTGCCCTTTCTGCCCAGGAGGTCACCAGGGATCTGGTTGAATGTGCCTTAAGGTGGGCTGGCACTGGTTTACCTGCCTGCCTATAAGCAATAGATATGGTTTGTCTGACCCTAGCTATTGTTGGTTTAGAGGCTTGTAGACCCTTTCTCTCCCCTGAAAAAGGTGATTAATAAGTGACTGGATCTCCTAAAGTCTCTTACTCTTTCCAAGTATACTAGGAGACAGCGCCTGACATCTAAGAGATGGAACCTTTTCTCTTCCTTGTTCTTAGGATTCTGGCAGAAAGACGGGAGAATAATCTCCTGTGTTCCGTGAAATAAAGAAGCTACTTTTGGCAAATAAAGAGGATCCTGAGTGAGGATTACCCTATCCTCTAGGATACGCAAAAACGGCTCTTTAATCAAAAGGGCCTGTATATCACCCACCCTTCTGGCCATGGTGATAGCCAGAAGGAAGGCTAACTTAAATGATAAAAGTCTAACAGAAACTTGAGCCACCGGCTCAAAGGGCCCCTTTGTTAGGGCATCTAACACCAGGGATAGGTCCCATGGAGGGCAACTGACCGACCTGACTGGAACTACCCTTTCCCTGGCAAACAAAAATCTTTTTATCAGGGGTTCTTGTCCTAGCCTCCTGTCAAAAAACACGGACAAGGCTGCCACCTGGACCTTGAGAGTGCTGACTGCCAATTCCTGGTCCACCCCCTCTTGTAGAAAGTCTAGGATGGTAGGTATCATCTGGAGAGGCTCCTCCTTAGACTGCAGCCAATGGGAGAAAACTTTCCAGACCTTTGCATACATTTTCCCGGTGACCCGGTGAGGAGAAGAGTGTCTATCACTCTCTCCGAACAACCCCTGTCACGGAGTATTTCCCTCTCAAGAGCCATGCTGTCAGAGAGAGACGGTCCAGGTCTGGGTGAAAGACTGGACCTTGAATGAGTAGGTCTCGTTGTACTGGCAGGTGCAGCGGGGGAGCTACTGAGCGACTCTGAATGGTGGGGAACCAAACCCTCTTGGGCCACCAGGGTGCTATCAGCACCAGGTCTGTCCTTGAGTGGGTCAACTTCTGTAGAACCCTGGGAATGAGTACCAGTGGGGGAAAGGCATAAGCCAGCCTGAAATTCCACACCTGTACAAGGGCGTCTATCCCTTCTGCCTCCTGTTCCTTGTAAAGGGAGAAAAATCTTCGGACCTTCGCATTCCCCCGGGAATTGAATAAATCTATTTCTGGCCTGCCGAAATGTCTGCACACCAGGGCAAAGACCTCTTTGTTCAATCCCCATTCTCCCTGAAGGATGGGTTGTCTGCTTAGGAAATCTGCCTGAAGATTGAGCGACCGTTTTATATGAATCGCTGAAAGCGAAAGGACCTTCCTTTCTGCTTCCCCTAGGATTTGCTGTGCTAACTCCCTCAGTCTGCCTGACCTTGTCCCCCCTTGGTGGTTCAGGTAGGCAACCATGACCAGGTTGTCCGAGAGGACCTGTACTTCTCTGCCCTGCAGTTGTTCTTGGAAATAGCTTAGCGCCTTGCCTACTGCCAGAAGCTCCCTGAAATTGGATGACTCCCTGGCTTGGCTGCGGTTCCAGGACCCCTGGGTATACCGGTCTCCCAGATGAGCCCCCCAACCCCAAGCGCTGGCGTCTGTGGTTAAGACCAATGGGTCTATCTGGAATCAGGGGCGACCCTTCGACAGATTGTCTGAGTCGAGCCACCACTGCAGAGAGAGAGTAACCTCCTCTGTGAGCGACACTCTTCTCTCCAGTGTTTCTCTTTTTCCTCCCCACGAGGCAAGCAGGAAGGCCTGAAGCTGCCAAGAATGGAGCTGTGCCCAAGTTACTGCTGGTATGCAAGAGGTCATGAGACCCAGCAGTCTCATTATATACCTCAAGGAGGCTTCTCTTTCGAGAAGGGTGATGACTGCATTCTGGACTTTCCCCACCTTCTCTGTTGGTAGGAATACCCTCTGTGCCTGTGAGTCTAACAAGTAGCCTAGATACAGCTTGGACTGAGATGGTGTCAGTGAAGACTTCTCCCGGCTGACCATCCAACCCAAGGTCTCCAGAGTCCCTAGCACAGTGTCTCTGTCTATCAAAGTTTGCGTCTGATCCACACTGTAGACCAGTAAATCGTCCAGGTAGGGTATCAAACCTATTCCCTGGAGATGCAGGTATGCTACCACTTCGGCCATTACTTTAACCACTTTAAGACCGGACCATTTTGCTGGTAAATGACCAGAGGTCTTTTTACACTTTGGCACTGCGCTGCTTTAACTGGTAATTGCGCGGTCATGCAATGTTGTACCGAAACAAAATTTGCGTCCTTTTCTTCCCACAAATAGAGCTTTCTTTTGATGGTATTTGATTGCCTCTGCGATTTTTATTTTTTGCGATATAAACGTAAAAAGACCGCAAATTTTGAAAAAAAATGATATTTTCTACTTTTTGTTATTAGAAAAATCCAATAAACTCAATTTTAGTCATACATTTAGGCCAAAATGTATTCAGCCACATGTCTTTGGTAAAAAAAAAGTCAATAATTGTATATTTATTGGTTTGCGCAAAAGTTGTCACATCTACAAACTAAGGTACGTTTTCTGGAATTTACGCAGCTTTTATTTTATGACTGCCTATCTCATTTCTTGAGGTGCTAAAATGGCAGGGCAGTACAAAACCCCCCCAAATGACCCCATTTTGGAAAGTAGACCCCCTAAGGAAATTGATAAGAGGCATGTTGAGCCCATTGAATATTTTATTTTTTTGCCTCAAGCGATTGAATAATGACAAAAAAAAAATTTTTTTTTTTTTTTTACACAAAGTTGTCACTAAATGATATATTGCTCACACATGCTATGGGCATATGTGAAATGACACCCCAAAAAAAATTCTGCTGCTTCTCCTGAGTACGGGGATACCACATATGTGGGACTTTTTGGGAGCCTAGCCGCGTACGGGGCCCCGAAAACCAAGCACCGCCTTCAGGCTTTCTAAGGTCGTAAATTTTTGAGTTCACTTCTCACTACCTATTACAGTTTTGAAGGCCATAAAATGCCAAGATGGCACAAAACCCCCACAAATGACCCCATTTTAGAAAGTAGACACCCCAAGCTATTTGCTGAGAGGCATGTTGAGTTCATGGAATATTTTATATTTTGCCACAAGTTGCGGGAAAATTACAAACTTTTTTTTTTTTTTTTTTTTTTTCACAAAGTTGTCACTAAATGATATATTGCTCATGCATGCCATGGGCATATGTGAAATAACACCCCAAAATAAATTCTGCTGCTTCTCCTGAGTACGGGGATACCACATATGTGGGACTTTTTGGGAGTCTAGCTGCGTACGGGGCCCCGAAAACCAAGCACCGCCTTCAGGCTTTCTAAGGGCGTAAATATTTGACTTCACTCCTCACTACCTATTACAGTTTTGAAGGCCATAAAATGCCAAGATGGCACAAAACCCCCACAAATGACCCCATTTTAGAAAGTAGACACCCCAAGCTATTTGCTGAGAGGCATGTTGAGTTCATGGAATATTTTATATTTTGCCACAAGTTGCGGGAAAATTACAAACTTTTTTTTTATTTTTATTTTTTTCACAAAGTTGTCACTAAATGATATATTGCTCACGCATACCATGGGCATATGTGAAATGACACCCCAAAATAAATTCTGCTGCTTCTCCTGAGTACGGGGATACCACATATGTGGGACTTTTTGGGAGCCTAGCCGCGTACGGGGCCCCGAAAACCAAGCACCGCCTTCAGGCTTTCTAAGGGCGTTACAGTTTTGAAGGCCATAAAATGCCAAGATGGCACAAACCCCCCCCCCAAATGACCCCATTTTGGAAAGTAGACACCCCTAAATTTAGGGGTACACTAGTGAGACTAGGTAATAAATGGCGGGTGCCCTGAAACTATAAAAAAATAACTAACCAACCAGCGTCACCTGTAACAGTTATATGGTGATCACTGGTGAAAGGGTTAACTAGGGGGCAATCAGGGGGCTTTATGCGGTAGTATATGGGGGTCCCTGGCGTTATAAAAAGCTGCGGCGAACCTAAATACCTAACTGCCGTCACCTGTGACACTAATACAGCGATCAGAAAAACGATCGCTTATTAGGCTGGGTTCACACTGGAGCGATGCGGGAACGCCACGAATGCGCGGCGGGTTCCCGCATCGCATGCCTCCCGGCGGCAGTTCACACTGCCCTATGCGAACTGCTGGGAGTGTCAGTGAAATGTTAATGACACCCCCAGATCAGTTCGCATATCGCAGTGCGATCTGCAAACTTGGATCGCATGGTGTGAACACCCATGCGATCCGATTCTGCTGCGGACCAAAAAAAGGGTCCCGTGCGAGTTTGCGGCGGGTGCGGCGGGTGCGACACGAATTCAGCCATACTATCTGTATAGCTGAACTCGAATCGCACAGAGATCGGATGTGATTTGCACTGCAGTGCGGTGCGAATCACATCCGTTCTCATAAACCGCTGCAATGTGAACCCAGCCTTAGTGACACTGGCGACGGGGGGTGATCACGGGGTTAAACCTTTATTGGGGGGGTTAGGGGGGTACCTTAGAACTAAAGGGGGCTAACCCTAACTGCCCTAACAGTTATTAGTCACAAATGACACCCGCCGGGTGATCAGGGGGTTAAACCTTTATTAGGTAATAAATGGCGGGTGCCCTGAAACTATAAAAAAATAACTAACCAACCAGCGTCACCTGTAACAGTTATATGGTGATCACTGGTGAAAGGGTTAACTAGGGGGCAATCAGGGGGCTTTATGCGGTAGTATATGGGGGTCCCTGGTGCTATAAAAAGCTGCGGCGAACCTAAATACCTACCTGCCTAACTAGCGTCACCTGTGACACTAATACGGCGATCAGAAAAATGATCGCTTATTAGGCTGGGTTCACACTGGAGCGATGCGGGAACGCCACGAATGCGCGGCGGGTTCCCGCATCGCATGCCTCCCGGCGGCAGTTCACACTGCCCTATGCGAACTGCTGGGAGTGTCAGTGAAATGTTACTGACACCCCCAGATCAGTTTGCATATCGCAGTGCGATCTGCAAACTCGGATCGCATGGCGTGAACACCCATGCGATCCGATTCTGCTGCGGGCCAAAAAAAGGGTCCCGTGCGAATTTGCGGCGGGTGCGGCGGGTGTGGCGGGTGCGGCGAATGGCTGAACTCGAATCGCACAGAGATCGGATGTGATTTGCACTGCAGTGCGGTGCGAATCACATTCGTTCTCATAAACCGCTGCAATGTGAACCCAGCCTTAGTGACACTGGCGACGGGGGGTGATCACGGGGTTAAACCTTTATTGGGGGGGTTAGGGGGGTACATTAGAACTAAAGGGGGCTAACCCTAACTGCCCTAACAGTTATTACAGTCACAAATGACACCAATGCAAAAAAAAAAAAAAAAAAAAAAAATAAATGACATTGGTGTCACTGTGACTGGGGGGCAGGGGTAATTGGGGGGGTGATCGGGGGGTAAAGGGGGGGTGTGAGTGTGCCTGGCATGTTCTACTGTTTGTGTAGAGTGTTGGTGCAACTCACCGATCCGTTCTCCTCCGTGTCGGAACGAAAAATACCGACACGGAGGAGAGAATACATCACTTCCTCTCCTCACAGGAGAGGAAGTGATGTCACGAAGGATTTTCATTCGTCGGGAGCGATCGCGAGGGGGTGGCCATGAATGAATGGCCGTCCCCTCGTCCGGGATCGCTCCCGCACGAAAACCGACCGCCGCAGGCACCGGGCGGGGGCCCGATCGGGCCCCCGACCCGCGGGAAGGCAGGGACGTACATGTACGCCCTTATGCCTGCCCGTGCCATGCTGTCGACGTACATCGTCGTGCGGCGGTCGGCAACTGGTTAATGAAAACCCTTGGGCTGGGGCCAGCCCAAAGGGGAGTGCTCTGAACTGCCAGTGTTCTACCTTCTGCTGTATGCAAATCGCGAAGCGTAGGTATTTCTGGTGTTCGGGAGCAATGAGTATGTGTAGATATGCATCTTTCAGGTCCAGAGTGACCAAAAAAACTCCTGCCATAAGATGTTTCCTTACTGAATACTCTCCATTCTGAACCTCTTGTGCAGTAAGTAACGGTTGAGTCCTCTCAAATTTATTATCAACCGAAATTTGCCCGAGGGTTTTGGAACCACAAACACGTGGGAGTAAATGCCCTGGGCCAACTGACTGGCTGGTACCGGAGCAATAACTTCTTGCTCTGCCAGCTCTTGTATACTTCCCAGTAGACCCTCTGCCCTGGCCGGGTCCCTGGGGAGTAAGGTAATAAGAAAATTCTGTGGGGGTAACCTCTGAAATTCTAGTCTGTACCACTCTTTTAAGAGGCTTAAAATATATGGACTCTGCATAACCTACTCCCACTCGGAAAGGAACCTGCAGAGCCTTGCGCCTATCTTTACAGTGGCGTCATTTGACTTCCTTCTGAGAAGCTCCCGGAACTGGAAAAAAGGATTGCACTTTTTTCCTTTCCCCTTCCAAGATTCCACTTCTTCCTCTGGTCACTTCTCCCCTTATGTTGAGTCTTTGACTGGGGGCCACGAAAAAATCTCTTGCCCCTTTCCCTTTTGGGCTTCACTGGGAACTTTTCCCCTCTCAGTAGACCGGGACAGGACCTGATCCAGACCCGACCCAAACGGCAGGGAGCCCTCAAAGGGAATCCCGTATAAACGAGATTTGGAAGTGAAATCTCCGTCCCAGGTTTTTACCCATAGGGCCCTCCTGGCGGAGTTTAGAAGTGCAGCTGACTAGCCGTGGTTCTGACAGTCTCCACCGCTACATCTGCCACATACGCTACTGCTTTGCTGATTACCTCCAGCGAGTCTACAATTCCTTTAGTCTCTTTACTACGCGAGACATGTTCCATCAACCTGCCAAGCCAGTCTACATTTCTGGCTACACAGGCGGAGGCTAGGGCGGGCGCCATTGCCGCCGCATTCGCCTCCCAAGCCCTCCTGAGTAAGGTTTCAGACTTTTTGTCCATCTGGTCCTGAATGCTTCCAGAGTCCTCGAAGGACAAATCAGACCTCTTAGACACCTGTGCTAGGGCTGCATCCAAACGGGGAGTGTTAAAAAATTTCTCCTCCTCCTCGTCCTTAAAGGGACACCTTCTCTTCCAAGCTTTTAGCCTGAGAAGTTTACGTTCAGGTTCCTTCCATTCTCTGAGGATTATATCCTTCAGGGACTGGTGGACAGGAAAGGTCCTGGCCTGTAACCTTCCTAGGCCTCTATACACCCTATCCTGTGCTGAAACCTGAGCAGAGGGAACCTGTATATCTTCTGAGGCATAAATGGCTTTTAATAAGCCTTCCATGTCCTCTACCGAGAACAAAAGGCCCCCAGGTTTAGTCTCCCCCTGGCTATCCTGGTCCGAATCTTCCTCCCCAGTACTAAAATCTGGGACCTGACCCTCCTCCACCTCAGACAAAAAGGAGACCTGGCCCTGGGAACCTTCCGTGTAGGACATGGAAAAGTGTTCCTGTGAGCGAGGGGTCTCTCTACCAGATGGGCCTTCATCCCGACCCTTCTCTAGTGTAGTTCGGAAAGACTGGAGGGTGGCTAGCATTTCTGACTGCAAGGCACGACACTCCTTCACTACCTGAGCGGTCTCCTTGCCTGCGAGCTTAAAAGTGCATTTATCACAAAGGGGCTTGCGCTAGTTTAGAGTTACAATAACCACAGCGCCTGGACTTAGATGTAGCTTTTCCTTTGGACCTACTGGCTGACCCCTGGGCAGAGCCTTCAGTCCCTGGAAACAGTAGAAAATAGACAATTAGTTACCCACGTCCTAAAGGGGAAGGTGGGTCTGCCTCAGAGTACCCTGCCCCTACAATACACAGCTGGATCACTCACCCCCTGTGGCGACCTCAGTGGCTGTTTCCTCAGACGAACCTTCCACATCCATAGCGACTTTGCTGCCCTGCAGGATCGCTGGACCAGGTGCCGTCTTGAGCGTCCCCTCCTGTTTGTCTTGGAGTTGCTGCAGTTGTGGGTCTTAGAACGCACAGTATCGCCTTACTAGCGCTGCCTGGGTGCTTTCCACTGCTTCCCCTGCCGCTATTGCTGGTAACTGGCGCCATTTTGTGGAGGTCCGTCGCCCGGAAATTATGTTGGGTGCTCCCGACGGACTTCCGGTCGTGCGCAGTGATGCTGGAACGCACGCCCTGCGTCCAGCCATCACTACGTCAGAGAGAGACAGAGAGCAAGAGACCTCCACCGCCCAATATGGAAATCTGATGCCCGGAAGTGACGCGACGCTCCGGCGGACTTCCGGTCATGCGCAGTAGTGCTGGAACGCACGCTATCCGCGTCCAGCACCGCTGCCATAGGGGAAAGATGCAGCTCACCGCACTCCACCAACGAAACTACCAGGGACAACTCCCCTGTCCTGTGAGGCTTTTTAATGGTTTCCCTGTCCGGGAAAACTTCCCCCAGGCGGCCCCTAGACTACCACAGACCCCCTGTCTGCTTGACTCTCCCAGCGCAAACAATTCCTGAGAAAAAAGGGTCCCAGACCCTTCCAGAAAAACACAAAAAAAAAAAAAAGGGAGAAAATAACCAGTTACACTTACCGGTAACGGGTTTTCTAGGAAATCTTCCAGGACAGCACACCTGAGAGATGACTGGTCCACCTGACAGGAAACACAATCAACAACAAGTTTAAAAGTCCCCACCCCTCCCTCAGACCCTCAGTTATGGCAAAGGAAAGACCCCACACCAGTGTCAGAGGGAACATTCTGTGAGGAATGAACATACCACACAAACAAAACAAGGGTAGGGAAGTAGGCCTGCCGTCCTGGAAGATTTCCTAGAAAACCCGTTACCGGTAAGTGTAACTGGTCATTTTCTCCAGTCATCTTCCAGGACGGCACACCTGAGAGGATGAGCAAGAAGTTCAGGCCTACCTTAGGGTGGGACAACCGCTTGTAGGACCTTCCTGCCAAATGCCAAGTCCTGAGGAGACAACAGCTCCACTCTGTAGTGCCTCAGAAAGGTCTTGTGGCTCGTCCATGTTGCTGCCCTGCAGATCTGGTCGATTGAGGCGCCTGCCCTTTCTGCCCAGGAGGTCGCCAGGGACCTGGTTGAATGCGCCTTAAGGTGGGTAGGCACTGGTTTACCTGCCTGCCCATAAGCTATAGTTATGGTCTGTCTGATCCATCTCGCTGTCGTTGGCTTAGAAGCTTGCAAACCCTTTCTCTTCCCTGAGAAGGTGATTAGTAAGTGACTGGATCTCCTAAAGTCTCTTACTCTCTCTAAGTACGCTAGGAGACAGCGCCTGACGTCTAAGAGATGGAACCTTTCCTCTTCCTTATTCTTAGGATTCAGGCAGAAGGACGGGAGAATAATCTCTTGTGTTCTGTGAAAACCCGAAGCTACCTTCGGCAAATAAAGGGGATCCTGACTGAGGATTATCCTATCCTCTAGGATACGCAAAAATGGCTCCTTAACCACTTAAGGACCGCCGTATTGCCATTATACGTCAACACAATGGCACAGGCAGGCACAATCACGTAGATCTACGTGCCTGCCTTCCAGCGGGTGGGGGGTCCGATCAGACCCCCTCCCGCTGGTTACAGCGGTCCGTTTCCCTCCGGGAGCGATCCGTGATGAGGGGATGGCCGTTGGTTTCTGGCCACCCCCTCTCGATCGCTCCTGGCCAATGACGAACTTCCTCCCACTGTGTATTGTTTACACAGGAAGAAGGAAGTGTTGTCATTCTCCTCGGGGCGGTCTTTTTGACCGGACTACGAGGAGAAGACTAAAAGTAAGTGCACCAAAACACTACACTGACACACAGGTACACATAGGTACACAAACCCCCCCCCCCCCCGATCGCCCCCCGATCCCCCCCCCCCCAGTCACAGTGTCACTGATTGCATTGATCATTTCTTTACTGATCAATGCATTCAGTGTCAGTTGTAAAAGTAAAAACTGTCAGGGCAGTTAGTGTTAGGTCCAGGGTAGCCCCCTATCACCCCCCAATAAAGATTTAACCCCCTGATTGCCCCTAGAGTTAACCCTTTCACCCCCTTTTGCCAGTGTCACTAAGCGATAATTTTTCTGATCGCTGCATCAGTGTCGCTAGTGTCGCTAGGTAGATAGTTATTTTTTTAGGTTCACCGCCAGGTTTTTATATCGCTAGGTACCCCGATATACTACCCAATAATGGTTTTAACATCCTGATTGCCCCTAGTTAACCCTTTCACCCCCTTTTGCCACTGTCACTAAGCGATTATTTTTCTGATCGCTGCATCAGTGTCGCTACTGTCGCTAGGTAGCTAGTTATTTTTTTAGGTTCACCGCCAGGTTTTTATAGCGCTAGGTACCCCGATATACTACCCAATAATGGTTTTAACATCCTGATTGCTCCTAGTTAACCCTTTCACCCCCTTTTGCCACTGTCACTAAGCGATCATTTTTCTGATCGCTGCATCAGTGTCGCTACTGTCGCTAGTTATTTTTTTTAGGTTCACCGCCAGGTTTTTATAGTGCTAGGTACCCCGATATACTACCCAATAATGGTTTTAACATCCTGATTGCCCCTAGTTAACCCTTTCACCCCCTTTTGCCAGTGTCACTAAGCGATCATTTTTCTGATCGCTGCATCAGTGTCGCTACTGTCGCTAGGTAGCTAGTTATTTTTTTAGGTTCACCGCCAGGTTTTTATAGCGCTAGGTACCCCGATATACTACCCAATAATGGTTTTAACATCCTGATTGCCCCTAGTTAACCCTTTCACCCCCTTTTGCCAGTGTCACTAAGCGATCATTTTTCTGATCGCTGCATCAGTGTCGCTACTGTCGCTAGGTAGCTAGTTATTTTTTTAGGTTCATCGCCAGGTTTTTATAGCGCTAGGTACCCCGATATACTACCCAATAATGGTTTTAACATCCTGATTGCCCCTAGTGAACCCTTTCACACCCTTTTGCCACTGTCACTAAGCGATCATTTTTCTGATTGCTGCATTAGTGTCGCTACTGTCGCTAGGTAGCTAGTTATTTTTTTAGGTTCACCGCCAGGTTTTTATAGCGCTAGGTACCCCGATATACTACCCAATAATGGTTTTAACATCCTGATTGCCCCTAGTTAACCCTTTCACCCCCTTTTGCCAGTGTCACTAAGCGATCATTTTTCTGATCGCTGCATCAGTGTCGCTACTGTCGCTAGGTAGCTAGTTATTTTTTTAGGTTCACCGCCAGGTTTTTATAGCGCTAGGTACCCCGATATACTACCCAATAATGGTTTTAACATCCTGATTGCCCCTAGTTAACCCTTTCACCCCCTTTTGCCAGTGTCACTAAGCGATCATTTTTCTGATCGCTGCATCAGTGTCGCTACTGTCGCTAGTTATTTTTTTTAGGTTCACCGCCAGGTTTTTATAGTGCTAGGTACCCCGATATACTACCCAATAATGGTTTTAACATCCTGATTGCCCCTAGTTAACCCTTTCACCCCCTTTTGCCAGTGTCACTAAGCGATCATTTTTCTGATCGCTGCATCAGTGTCGCTACTGTCGCTAGGTAGCTAGTTATTTTTTTAGGTTCACCGCCAGGTTTTTATATCGCTAGGTACCCCGATATACTACCCAATAATGGTTTTAACATCCTGATTGCCCCTAGTTAACCCTTTCACCAGCGATCACAGTATAAGTGTCACTGGTGACGCTGGTTAGCCAGTTAGTTATTTAGGTTCCCCGTCAGGTTTTTATATAGCGCCAGGGACCCCCATATACTACCTAATAAAAATTTGAACCCCCTGATTGCCCCTAGTTAACCCTTTCACCACTGATCACCGTATAAGTGTTACGGGTGACTCTGGTTAGTTTGCTTTTTATAGCATCAGGGCACCCACCATTTATTACCCAATAAAGGTTTAACCCCCTGATCACCCGGCGGGTGATATCAATTAGGTTTTAGGGTCAGGGTCTGCGTCGCCCCAGGCAGCGCTGGGTTAGTGCCAGTACCGCTAACACCCACGCGCAAAGCATACACCTCCCGTAGTGGTATAGAATCTGAACAGATCAATATCTGATCTGATCAGATCTATACTAGCGTCCCCAGCAGTTCAGGGTTCCAAAAAAACGCATTGTTAGCGGGATCAGCCCAGATACCTGCTAGCACCTGCGTTTTGCCCCTCTGCCCAGCCCACCCAAGTGCAGTATCGATCGATCACTGTCACTTACAAAACACTAAACACATAACTGCAGCGATCGCAGCGTCAGGCTTGATCCCTGCGATCGCTAACAGTTTTTTTGGTAGCATTTTATATTTAAATCCGGAAGGCAGTGCTTGGTTTTCGGGGTCCCGTACGTGGCTAGGCTCCAAAAAAGTCCCCCACATGTGGTATCCCGGTACTCGGGAGAAGCAGCAGAATTTATTTTGGGGTGTAATTTGACTTCTGCCCATAGCATGTGTGAGCAATATATCATTTAGTGACAACTTTGTGCAAAAAAAAAAAGTTTGTAATATTCCCGCAACTTTTGGCAAAATATAAAATATTCCATGGACTCAACATGCCTCTCAGTAAATAGCTTGGGGTGTCTACTTTCCGAAATGGGGTCATTTTGGGGGGTTTTGTGCTATTTTGCATTTGCATTTTGCATTTTATGGCCTTCGAAACTGTGATAAGTAGTGAGGAGTTAAATCAAAAATTTGCACCCTTAGAAATCCTAAAGGTGGTGATTGGTTTTCGGGTGCCGTGCGCGACTAAACTCCCAAAAAGTCCCACACATGTGGTATCCCCATACTCGGGAGAAGTAGCGGAATATATTTTGGGGTGCAATTCCACATATAACCATGGCATGTGTGAGCAATATATCATTTAGTGACAACTTTTTGTAAAAAAAAATTTATTTTTGTCATTATTCAATCCCTTGGGACAAAAAAAAATATTTAATGGTCTCAACATGGCCCTCAGCAAATAGCTTGGGGTGTCTACTTTCCAAAATGGGGTCATTTGGGGGGGTTTTGTGCCATCTTGGCATTTTATGGCCTTCAAAACTGTGATAGGTAGTGATAGGTAGTGAGGAGTAAAATAAAAAATGTATGCCCTTAGAAATCCTGAAGGCGGTGCTTGGATTTCGGGGTCCCGTACGCGGCTAGGTTCCCAAAAAGTCCCACACATGTGGTATCCCCGTACTCAGGAGAAGCAGCAGAATGTATTTTGGGGTGTCATTTCACATATGCCCATAGCATGTGTGAGCAATATATCATTTAGTGACAACTTTGTGCAAAAAAAAAAAGTTTGTAATATTCCCGCAACTTGTGGCAAAATATAAAATATTCCATGGACTCAACATGCCTCTCAGTAAATAGCTTGGGGTGTCTTCTTTCCAAAATGGGGTCATTTTGGGGGGTTTTGTGCTATTTTGGCATTTTATGGCCTTCGAAACTGTGATAGGTAGTGAAGAGTAGTGATGGCCGAACGGTTCGCCCGGCGGTCGTTTCGCGGCGAATTTCCGACATTCGCGGTCCGCACGTTCGAACGCCTTTTTCCGTCGTTCGCCGCGGCGGACTTACGTGTTTAATGTATACAAGAACTTTAACCTTTGGTGACACGTTTATCATGTGATACAGGACAGCCAATTGAGACATGACAGCACATGGACACTTGTACATTCCCCCTAACCTATAAATACACCCGATCCGGTGGCCATTTTACATTCTTTCTTCTGTTACGATAGGGACAGGTTCCTGTGTGGAGTAGGGAGAGATAAACCACTAGCTATTTGGTACACAAAAGTTCTTTTCAGGACTGGTATAGGTGTTAGGTGTTGATAGGTTTGCTGTGCTGCTGATTCTTGCAGCAGCCTGAGTGTCTTTTGTTAGTTTAGAGAAAGGGAAAGGACGGTGTATGCTACAGGGACAGCCAGATTAGTCTTTCATCATCATCATCATCATCATCATCATTAGCTGTTACTATCAAGGTCCACAAAAGAGCTGTTCCAGTAACCACTAATCGTTCTCTTTTTTTGCCAATTTGTATAGGGACAGGAAGGAAGCAGTGTTGTCAGGCAGTGAGGGTAATTTTAAAGACTTGCTGTTATTATTAGTTCCACAAAGGTTCTTTTCAGGACTGGTATCAGTGGTACAGTAATAGGCTTGTACATGTATAATATTCTTTCTTCCAAATATAGAAAGGATATTATACTTGACTGCTGCCCTTCTGCTGCAGTCTGCTAAACATTCACAACTCACTTGTTCCACAAAAGTTCTTATAAGGACTGGTAACTTGGTATAGGGTGCTACGGTACATAGGCTTGAGTGCGGTACAGTCTGCTGTTCTGTAAGGACCGCTATCGGTCCACAATAGATAGGGTTGACGTGCACCACTGCTGACCGCTGCCCTATACTGCAGCAGTCCTTCAGCGGTATAGGGACTGACGTACAGTCTGCTAATCACTAACACACAACCTGCTTGTTCCACAAAAGTTCTTATAAGGACTGGTAACTTGGTATAGGGTGCTACGGTACATAGGCTTGAGTGCGGTACAGTCTGCTGTTCTGTAAGGACCGCTATCGGTCCACAATAGATAGGGTTGACGTGCACCACTGCTGACCGCTGCCCTATACTGCAGCAGTCCTTCAGCGGTATAGGGACTGAGGTACAGTCTGCTAAACACTAATACACAACCTGCTTGGTCCACAAAAGTTCTTATAAGGACTGGTAACTTGGTATAGGGTGCTACGGTACATAGGCTTGAGTGCGGTACAGTCTGCTGTTCTGTAAGGACCGCTATCGGTCCACAATAGATAGGGTTGACGTGCACCACTGCTGACCGCTGCCCTATACTGCAGCAGTCCTTCAGCGGTATAGGGACTGACGTACAGTCTGCTAAACACTAATACACAACCTGCTTGGTCCACAAAAGTTCTTATAAGGACTGGTAACTTGGTATAGGGTGCTACGGTACATAGGCTTGAGTGCGGTACAGTCTGCTGTTCTGTAAGGACCGCTATCGGTCCACAATAGATAGGGTTGACGTGCACCACTGCTGACCGCTGCCCTATACTGCAGCAGTCCTTCAGCGGTATAGGGACTGAGGTACAGTCTGCTAAACACTAATACACAACCTGCTTGGTCCACAAAAGTTCTTATAAGGACTGGTAACTTGGTATAGGGTGCTACGGTACATAGGCTTGAGTGCGGTACAGTCTGCTGTTCTGTAAGGACCGCTATCGGTCCACAATAGATAGGGTTGACGTGCACCACTGCTGACCGCTGCCCTATACTGCAGCAGTCCTTCAGCGGTATAGGGACTGACGTACAGTCTGCTAAACACTAATACACAACCTGCTTGGTCCACAAAAGTTCTTATAAGGACTGGTAACTTGGTATAGGGTGCTACGGTACATAGGCTTGAGTGCGGTACAGTCTGCTGTTCTGTAAGGACCGCTATAGGTCCACAATAGATAGGGTTGACGTGCACCACTGCTGACCGCTCACCTATACTGCAGCAGTCCTTCAGCGGTATAGGGACTAAGAGTTTTGTCACAGGGTCATTTAAAAAATGACATGCAGAGGAAGAGGCAGGCCCTTCCGCAGGGGTGGTAGGGGTAGGGCAGGAGCAACAGGCTTGAGCCAAAGTGGGAAGTTGCAGAAGGTGCGTTCAATTACTTTAAAGGATGCACCAGACTTGGTTGAGTGGCTCGCTCAGCCTTACTCTTCTGCACCCTCCTCATCCTCTCGATCTGCACCCTCTTCTTCACTCTCTGCTATGTGCACCCCCAAAGACACTACCACCAACAACACGACCACCACCACCACCACCACATACCTTCCGCTTGAGTCACTGGAATTATTTTCCGATCCATATCAAGAGGACATTTCTGATGCGCAGCCACTCTTGGTATTGGATCAGGAAGAGGAGGTAGCAACAAGCGCTACTCAGCAGTCTGACGCCAGTACCCAGATCAGCCCAAGGAGGAGGTTGGTCCCCGGTGTTGCTGCCTACTCCGAGATCTCTACTTATAGCGGTGGGGAAGGTGACGTTGATGATGACGTGTCTAGTGATGTCACGTGGGTGCCCACAAGAGAGGAAGAGGAGGGGAGTTCAGAGGGAGATATGGACCAGCAGATAGGGAGGAGAAGCAGCAATGACTTACATTGCACAGCAGGGACAAAGCAGACTGCAAATGTATCAGGAGCGAGTCATCGACCATGTACGGTCACATCTGGCGCTCCCAGGACACCGGCACATGGCTCCGCAGTGTGGGCTTTTTTTAACGTGTCCGCTGCTGACAATAGCGTTGCCATCTGCAATCTTTGCAGTCAACGCGTTAGTCGCGGTAAGCCCAATACTCACCTAGGGACGACCGCCTTAAGAAGGCACATGAGCAGCCATCACCGAGCCCAGTGGGAGCAACGGAACACACAAAGCCACACTGCAGGCTCTCACCGTCCAGCCTCGTCTTCTACTTCTCCTTCTCCTCTCTCCTCACAATTGTCCTCCACTCCACCTTCCATCACGCCAAGCTCACATTTTTCTGCAAAAAGGCAGGCTTCCGTGGGCCTAATGTTTGAGCGTAAAAAAATGATGATGCCGGATAACCCTCTTGCCCAACGGTTGGCGGCTGGCTTGTCAGAACTCATAGCCCGCCAACTACTGCCATATAAACTGGTGGACTCGGAGGCCTTTCGCAAATTTGTGGCCATTGGAACACCACAATGGAAGGTCCCAGGAAGGAAGTATTTCTCAGAGAAGGGCATCCCAGAGCTATATGGCCATGTTCAGCGGCAAGTGAATGTATCTCTGGCACACAGTGTCGGTGCCAAGATACATCTGACCACAGACACGTGGTCTAGCAAACACGGGCAGGGAAGGTATATCAGTTTTACTGCCCACTGGGTGAACCTTCTGACGGCCGTCAAGCATGTAACCCGTGGCACCCGTGTAGATTTGGTTTTACCGCCACGGATTGCATGCAGGCCTGACTCTTCTTCTCCTCCTCCTACTCCATCCTCCTCCCTCTCCTCCTCAGCTGCCTCCTCCTTTTCCGCTGCTAGCGTCTCTTCCACTGCACCGCCCAAGCTCCCCAGAACCTATTCCACATGCCAGGTGAGACGTTGCCATGCCGTGCTGCGTCTGTTGTGCCTGGAAGCAAAGAGCCACACTGGCCCGGCACTCCTTTCAGCTTTGCGTTCACAGGCAGATGAGTGGCTAACACCGCTCAATTTGACAGTTGGTAAAGTGGTGTGTGACAACGGTGCCAATCTGCTTAGCGCATTGAAACAGGGCAAAATCACGCACGTGCCGTGCATGGCACACGTCTTAAACTTGGTCGTGCAGCGATTCCTTGTCAAATACCCTGGGGTCCAGGACATCTTGCGGCAGGCAAGGAAAATCTCGGCCCATTTCAGAAGATCTTACACGGCCATGGCTCGCCTTGCTGACATTCAGCGGCGACACCATCTGCCGGTCAGACGTCTTATTTGCGATTGCCCGACGCGATGGAACTCAACCTTCTATATGCTTGATAGGCTGCTCCAGCAGAAACGTGCAGTTAACGTCTACCTGTATGAACTCTGCGAAAGAAACGGTTCTGGGGAGCTGGGTTTTTTTTCACCGCGCCAGTGGCTGCTCATGCGCGACACATGCAGACTTCTGCGGCCATTTGAGGAGATCACCAAACTGGTCAGTCGCAGCCATGGCGCCATCAGTGACATGGTACCTTATGCCTTCTTTCTGGAGCGTGCATTGCGTCGTGTCATTGATCAGGCTGTGGAGGAGCAGGAGCGGGAAGATGAGGAAGTCGCAATGCTGGATGAATTCCCAGGGGGGGCTACTCTATCTGAGACAAGTCAACAACAGGAGTCTGATGAGGAGTCAGAGGAGGATGGTGCCGGGGCGGATGAGCAGGAGCAAGAAGAGCATGCTTTAAACCTTTCTGGGATCCCTGTTGTGCGTGGATGGGGAGAGGAGAATGAAGAGGACGACATTATCCTGGATGATGAGCAGGAGCCAGGCCACCACACCGCTTCCACTTTAGTGCAAATGGGGGCCTTCATGCTCCAGTGTTTTAATAGGGACCCCCGTATAAAAAGCATGAGGGTCAAGGACCAGTACTGGGTGGCAACGTACTTAGACCCCCGGTACAAACACAAAATGGCGGAAATGTTACCGCCGTCGCAGAGGGCTGTCAGAATGCAGCACTTCCAGGCCTTGCTTCGAGAAATGCTGCATTCTGCTTTTGCGTGCGCTGGCAGAGGAGCAATTCCCACTCCCAGAGAAGGATTTGCGGGTACCAATCCAACAGCGCCTGCAAGAAGAGGCCGGTTTGAAGATGTGTTGGTGACTTCGGATATGAGGTCATTCTTTCAGCCGACCCATCGACAGGTGTCATCCGGATCCAGCATCAGGGAACGCCTAGACCGTCAGGTGTCCGACTACATTGGGTTAACGGCCGATGTGGACGCTCTGAGGAGTGATGAACCCCTAGACTACTGGGTGGGCAGGCTTGACCTCTGGCCAGAGCTTGCCCAATTTGCAATCGAACTGTTGGCTTGCCCCTCATCCAGTGTCCTGTCCGAAAGGACGTTCAGCGCAGCAGGGGGGATTGTGACCGATAAGCGTACTCGCCTAGCTCACCACAGTGTTAACTACCTCACATTTCTAAAAATGAATGAGGCATGGATCTCGGAGGAATTCAACACATGTGACCAGTAGACCATGTATATGTCTATAAACTATTTTTTTAATCAAGCACACAGACCTTCTTAATTCATTTGGCTCACTTCCTTGACCCAAAAAAGCACACCGTACTATATGCCCCTACCCTCCTCTTTGAAGAGGTTGAGCGGTGTCATATTTCTACTGGGGCTGCTTATGATATCCCTGTGCTGTGCTGACTTCCTCCTGGGGGTTCTTATTATGAAGGGATCACACTATCCCTGTGCTGTGCTGACTTCCTCCTGGGGGTTCTTATTATGAGGGGATCACACCATCCCTGTGCTGTGCTGACTTCCTCCTGGGGCTGCTTACGGTGCTGCTGTCAGTGCTGTATGTCACGGTGCTGCTGTCAGCGCTGTATGTCACGGTGCTGCTGTCAGCGCTGTATGTCACGGTGCTGCTGTCAGCGCTGTATGTCACGGTGCTGCTGTCAGCGCTGTATGTCACGGTGCTGCTGTCAGCGCTGTATGTCACGGTGCTGCTGTCAGCGCTGTATGTCACGGTGCTGCTGTCAGCGCTGTATGTCACGGTGCTGCTGTCAGCGCTGTATGTCACGGTGCTGCTGTCAGCGCTGTATGTCACGGTGCTGCTGTCAGCGCTGTATGTCACGGTGCTGCTGTCAGCGCTGTATGTCACGGTGCTGCTGTCAGCGCTGTATGTCACGGTGCTGCTGTCAGTGCTCTGTATTACGGTGCTGCTGTCAGATGCCTCTATCACGGTGCATGTGTCATTCCGGTATGTCACGCTGCTGGTGATCATCTCCTGCACCCTCTTCTTTGCCTACCCTGGTCCCTGACCTTCCCTCTCCTCCATTGCCTTCATTAGCTCCATAGTCCTGAATTGTTAGAACAATTTCCCAAATAAAATAAAAATGCTTGTAGTTATCGATCCCAAATTCACCTCATACATGTATTATGTCATTGTCCAGATGGTGGGACTACGTTTTACCCCCTAATAATTACCACGTGGCCGCAAATTCGACATGAAGGTTTGCAAAGTTCGCCTCCCATTGAAGTCAATGGGGCCCGCGGCGAACGTTCTGTTTCGCGAACGTTTGGGTCCGTTCGCATTTCGCGTTCGCGAAACGTCCCGTCGGAAGTTCGTCCATCACTAGTGAAGAGTTAAATCAAAAATTTGCACCCTTAGAAATCCTGAAGGTGGTGATTGGTTTTCGGGGTGCCGTGCGCGACTAGACTCCCAAAAAGTCCCACACATGTGGTATCCCCATACTCGGGAGAAGTAGCGGAATATATTTTGGGGTGCAATTCCACATATAACCATGGCATGTGTGAGCAATATATCATTTAGTGACAACTTTTTGTAAAAAAAATTTATTTATTTTTTTTTGTCATTATTCAATCCCTTAGGACAAAAAAAATAAATATTCAATGGGCTCAACATACCCATCAGCAATTTCCTTGGGGTGTCTACTTTCCAAAATGGGGTCATTTGGGGGGGGGGTTTGTACTGCCCTGCCATTTTAGCACCTCAAGAAATGAGATAGGCAGTCATAAATTAAAAGCTGTGTAAATTCCAGAAAATGTACTCTAGTTTGTAGACGCTATAACTTTTGCGCAAACCAAAAAATATACGCTTATTGACATTTTTTTTTACTAAAGACATGTGGCTGAATAAATTTTGCCCTCAATGTATGACTAAAATTTAGTTTATTCGATTTTTCTTATAACAAAAAGAAGAAAATATCTTTTTTTTCAAAATTTTCGCTCTTTTTCCATTTATATCGCAAAAAAAAAAATCGCAGAGGCAATCAAATACCATCAAAAGAAAGCTCTATTTGTGGGAAGAAAAGGACGCAAATTTCGTTTGGGTGCAATATTGCATGACCGCGCAATTACCAGTTAAAGCAGCGCAGTGCGAAATTGGAAAAAGACCTCTGGTCCTTAAGGTGTTTATTGGTCCGGAGCTGAAGTGGTTAATCGAAAGAGCCTGTAAATCACTAACCCTTCTGGCCGTGGTAATGGCCAGAAGGAAGGCTAACTTAAATGATAATAATCTAATGGAAATCTGAGCCACCGGCTCAAAGGGCCCTCTTGTCAGGGCATCTAACACCAGGGATAAGTCCCACGGAGGGCACCTGACCGACCTGACTGGGGTCACCCTTTCCCTGGCCAACAGAAATCTTTTTATCAGGGGTTCCTGTGCTAGTCTCCTGTCTAAAAACACAAACAGGGCTGCTACCTGGACCTTAAGAGTGCTAACTGCCAATCCCTGGTCCACCCCCTCTTGAAGAAAATCTAGGATGGTAGGTATCATCTGGAGAGTCCCCTGCTTAGACTGTAACCAACCGGAGAAAACTTTCCAGACCTTTGCATAAATTCTCCTGGTGACTCCCTTTCTACTGAGGAGAAGAGTATCTATCACTTTCTCCGAGCAACCCCTATCATGGAGGATTTCCCTCTCAAGAGCCATGCTGTCAGAGAGAGACATCCCGGGTCGGGGTGAAAGACTGGACCTTGAATGAGCAGGTCTCGTACCGGCAGATGCAGCGGGGGAGCAACTAAACGGTTCTGAATGGAGGGAAACCAAACCCTCTTCGGCCAACAGGGTGCTATCAACACCAGGTCTGCCCTTGACTGAGCCAACTTTTGTAGAACTCTGGGAATGAGTGCTAGTGGGGGAAAGGCATAGGCCAGCCTGAAATCCCACATCTGTACAAAGGCGTCTACTCGCTCTGCTCCCTGTTCCTTGGAGAGGGAGAAAAACCTGCGGACCTTCACATTCTTCCGGGAAGCAAATAAATCTACTTCTGGTCTGCCAAAATGTCTGCACACCAGGGCAAAGACCTCCTTGTTCAGCCCCCACTCTCCCTGAAGGATGGGTTGTCTGCTTAGGAAATCGGCCTGAAAATTGAGGGACCCCTTTAAATGTACCGCTGAGAGCGAGAGGATCCTCCCCTCCGCTTCCTCTAGGATCTCCTGAGTCAACCTCCTCAGCCTGTCTGATCTTGTCCCCCCCTGGTGGTTCAGGTAGGCAACCGTGACCAGGTTGTCCGAGAGGATCTGGACCTCTCTGCCCTGAAGTTGCTCTTGGAAGGAGCTTAGCGCCTTGCCTACTGCCAGAAGTTCCCTGAAATTGGAGGACTCTCTGGCTTGGCTGCAGTTCCAGGACCCCTGGGTATACCGGTCTCCCAAGTGAGCGCCCCAACCCCAGGCGCTGGCGTCCGTGGTTAGGACCAGCGGGTCCATCTGGAACCAGGAGCGACCCCTCGACAGATTGTCTGAGTCGAGCCACCACTGTAGAGAGAGAGCAACCTCTTCTGTGATAGACACTCTTCTTTCCAATGCTTCTTTTCTTCCTCCCCAGGAGGCAAGAAGGAAGGCTTGGAGTTGCCGAGAATGGAGTTGCGCCCAAGTCACTGCCGGTATACAAGAGGTCATGAGACCCAAGAGTCTCATGATATACCTCAGGGAGGCTACCCTCCCTTGGAGGAGGGTGATAACTGCAGCCTGGACTTTCGGTACCTTTTCTGCTGGTAAGAAGATCCTCTGTGACTGCGAGTCTATCAGGTAGCCCAGGTAAAGCTTGGTCTGAGATGGAGTAAGCGAAGACTTCTCCCGGCTGACCATCCAACCCAATGACTCCAGGGTCCTCAGCACTGTGTCCCTGTCTCTCAAGGTCTGCGTCTGATCCACCCCGTAGACCAGTAAATCGTCAAGGTAGGGTATCAAACCTATTCCCTGGAGATGTAGGTATGCCACCACCTCAGCCATTACCTTTGTGAAAACCCTTGGACTGGCTGCCAGACCAAAGGAGAGTGCCCTGAACTGCCAATGCTCTATCTTCTGCTGCATCTGTATTGCGAAGCGTAAGTATTTCTGGTGTTCTGGAGCAATGGGTATATGCAAATATGCGTCTTTCAGGTCCAGAGTGACCATAAACACTCCTGCCTGAAGATGTCTCCTTACAGAATAGATGCTTTCCATTCTGAACTTTTTGTGTAATAAGTAACGGTTGAGACCTCTTAAATTTATTATCAACCGAAACTTGCCCGAGGGCTTCGGAACCACGAAAACATGTGAGTAAAAGCCCTGGGTCAACTGACTGACTGGTACCGGAGCAATAACGTCTTGCTTTGCCAGTTCTCGTATACTTCCCAGCAGACCCTCTGCCTTGGTAGGATCCCTGGGGAGAAAGGTGACAAGAAAATTTTGTGGAGGAGATAGCTGAAACTCTAGTCTGTACCCCTCTCTTGAGGCTTAAAATATATGGACTCTGCGTAACCCTCTGCTACTCGGAAAGGAAACCGCGGAGCCTTGCGCCTACCTTTACGGTGGCATCATTTGGCTTCCTTATGGGAAGGAGCAGAACCGGAAAAAAGGATTGCACCTTTTTCCTTTCCCTTCCCAAGACCCCACTTCTTCCTCTGGTCGCTTCTCCCCTTATGCTGAAAAAATCTCTTGCCCTTCTCTTTTTTAGGTTTCACCGGGAATTTCTTTCCCCTCTCTGTGGATCGGGAGATGACCTGATCCAAACCCGAGCCAAAGAGCAGGGAGCCCTCAAAGGGAATCCCACAGAGACGAGACTTAGAGGTGAAGTCCCCGTCCCAGGTCTTTACCCATAGGGCCCTCCTGGCGGAGTTTAGAAGTGCCGCTGACTTAGCTGTGGTTCTGACAGTCTCCACCGCTGCATCTGCCACATATGTTACTGCTCTGCTGATTACCTCCAGCAAGTCTACAATCTCTTTAGCCTCTTTGTTACGCGAGACGTGTTCCATTAGTCTGTCCAGCCACGCGTCTGCATTTATAGCTACACAGGCCGAGGCTAAGGCGGGGGCCATAGCAGCCGCATTTGCCTCCCAAGCCCTCCTGAGTAGGATCTCTGACTTTTTGTCCATCTGGTCCTGAATGCTTCCTGAATCCTCAAAGGACAGATCGGACCTCTTGGACACCTGTGCTAAGGCTGCATCTAGGCGGGGAGTCTTAAAAAACCTCTCTTCATCCTCGTCCTTGAAAGGACACCTTCTCTTCCAGGCTTTCAACCTAAGAAGCTTGCGTTCAGGCTCCTTCCATTCCCTGAGGATTATATCCTTCAGGGACTGGTGCACAGGAAAGGTTCTGGCCTGTAACCTCCCTAAGCCTCTATATACCCTATTCTGGGCTGACACCTGAGTAGAAGGTACTTGTATATCCTCTGAGGCATAGATGGCTTTTAATAAGCCTTCCATATCGTCTGACGAGAACAAGAGACCTCCAGGTTTAGCCTCTCCCTGGCTATCCTGGTCCGAATCCTCCTCCCCAGTACTAAAATCTGGGACCTGACCTTCCTCTGCCTCGGATATAAAAGAGACCTGGTCCTGGGAACCCGTGTAGGACGTAGATAAGTCTTCTTGTGAAAGAGGGGTATCTCTCCCAGAGGGACCCTCATCCCGACCTTTCTCCAGTGTAGCACGGAAGGCCTGAAGGGTAGCTAACATCTCTGACTGTAAGGCCCGACAATCCTTCACTACCTGAGTGGTCTCCTTGCCAGCGAGCTTCAAAATGCACCTATCGCAGAAGGGCTTGCTGTGGTCTTGTGGCAGCTTAGAGTTGCAATACCCGCAGCGCCTGGACTTAGAAGTAGCCTTACCCTTGGACCTACTGGCTGACCCCTAGGCAGAATCCTGGGTCCCTAGAGACAATAAAAAAGTCCCCATCAGCTACACATGTCCTAAAGGAGAAGGGGGGTCTCACAGAGTACCTTGCTCCTACAATAAACAGCCGGATCACTCACCCCCTGTGGCGACCTCGCTGGCTGTCTGCTCGGATGCCCCTTCCATGTCCATGGCGTCTTCACTGCCCCGCAGGATCGCTAAGATGGACCGGGTGCTGTCCTGAGCGTCCCCTCCTGTTTGCTGCCGAGGTAGTGTGGTCGTGGGTCTGGATCTGCGGTCAACCCTTCTCCAGCCCTGTCCGTGCTGCCTGGGTGCTTTCCACTGCACCAGCTACAGCGTCTTGTCTCAGTGATTGGCGCCATTTTTCAAGAAGTCCGTCGCCCGAAGTGACGTTCGGACGGCACGACGGACTTCCGGGCATGCGCAGAGATGCTGGAACGCACGCCGTCTATCCAGCACTATGCACCGCAGACGGAGCCCTGCTCCTACACCGACGCTGCCCGAGATCCCTAAGGTAAAGGGGGGCAAACAGTACAAATGGGGAACAGAGCTGCAGCAAAACAACTCCCCTGTTTATGCAGCCTGAACTATTCCTGTAACTAGGCAGGAACTCCCCCCCCCCCCCCCGAGGGTCTCCGGTGACCTCTCTGGACTAAGGCAGGCTCCCTGCCTACTTGAGCTCAGCTGGGGGAAAAAAGGGGTTTAAGAAAACAAGAGGTCCCCGACCCCCTTTTCTCAGGGTCCCCCCCTCTAGGTAAGAGGCAAAACCCTCCAGGCGGGGAGCAGCACTACCAAGACAACTCCCCTGTCTTGTGAGCCTGTAATTAGTCTCCCTCAGGAGACGATCACCCCATGGAGGTCAGTATCCGACCTTACTTGAGACTACCGCAGACTCCGTCTGCTCGAGTCTCAAGTTCTGGGGAAAGATTTAGAGGAAAAAAGGTCCCAGACCCCTCCATTAAAAAAAAAAAAAAAAAAGAGAGAAGAAACTTGGTTTCGCTGCCACTTGTGGGAAACACAATCAATAACTGAGGGTCTTAGGGAGGGGGTGGGGACTTTTAAACTTGTTGATTGTGTTTCCTGTCAGGTGGACCAGTCATCTCTCAGGTGTGCCGTCCTGGAAGATGACTGGAGAAATTTTTTATTTTTTTTGGAAGGAATTGAAAAACTTTTTTTTTTTTTTTTTTAATGTGTTACATGTATTGACATAATGGAACGGATATGGTGCAGGTACCCAGGAGGCTGGCACATGCATAAGGTGTCAGTTGGCCAGACCAGAAGGTGCCAGGTGACACATTGAGGTGAAAGCTTCCTTGCTCTTGGTTACTGGATATGGGGAGACAAGTCTGGTTGAGGTCTCACCTGACAGGTTGAAACCCTGCACAGGTAATGCCAGACACAGGAACATGCGCTGTTAAAGGGAACAAACACTGGCTACCCGGGTACAGTATGCCTTCACCACATGGCGCTTCAATGTCCGATAAAACCTATTACCCCATATGTGCCGCCATTGTACCAGTGACTTACTCCCAGAGGTGTACAGACACAGGATAAGGATTAACCGAAAGAGGGATGTATTCAGCACTATATTGGGGGGGGGGGTGAAGGGAGCTGGGATGGGTCTTAATGGAGATCGATAGCCTGGAGGAACTCTGTCATAGCTTAAGCGGTGCTTTGTTACTCAGATTGATGGCATCCTTAACATTCAAAGACACAAACACCCAGGTTAAAGTGGCTCCGGATTTTGTCAGTCATGTTGAGGTTGGTAGAGTGTGATGGTATAGGACAGAAATCTGTCATGGGCTCTGGCATGCACGCAGAGGCGGGTTGGCAGCATGACCATGGCATCCTTTGTATGCCAGGTTGAGACATGATAGTGATCGAAAAACGTTGGAGATATTTCACTCTGGGATCTCGATGGAGATATAATTGCTGGGAAGGAAGCACCTGGGTATTATCTGAGACATAGACAAGCTTGTTTCCTTGTCCCAAAGGATACCAGTGTAACATTAGGTTCAAGGAACACCCTAGTTACATGACTGACAATGGCCAGAGGTGCATGGTATACCCTGGGCATGGTCTCTGGAATCCAGGCAAAAGGGATGGAGCAGTGTGAACTGCCCGGGAGTGAGATGCAGCAACCTGCGCTGGTTCCTGTAGGATTTCGTCTAATATGTATTGATGAACTGGGGTCTTCGGAGACTGATTAATATATTGGAAGACACCTCACATGTTAATGCTAGGTGATATAGAACAGTGGTCATCAACACTGTCCTCAGGGCCCACCAACAGGCCAGGTTTTATGCATTACCTTGGGGAGATGCAGACTAGAATACTGCAATCACTGAGCAGCAAATTATATGACCTGTGATGTATTTCTGTTATCTTGCAAACCTGGCCTGTTAGTGGGCCCTGAGGACAGGGTTGATGACTACTGGTATAGAAGCATTGGCTCTTGTACTACCAGGTTGTGGAATGGCTTCTTCCCTCAATCCATGCAGCTCTTGTGAAATGTATTTTGAGTTACCACATGCAAAACACTGATACTCTTCTGTCTCCCCTTAGCTGTACAGCTTTGAGTCAATAACCCAAGAGAGAAAAAAAAAAAAAAAAGTGTATGATGATATTACCACACATTAGCAAGAGTTTTTTTTTTTTATTAACATACTTTATTTTATATAAAAACAAGTCAGATGACTTTCTGCCATTACACAAGCTACAAATGCTTGAGGGACAGCTGTGCATCTTTAATACAGTTTGAAAAAAGGAATAAAAAAAAAAAAAAAAAAAAAAAGTTTCCATAGGAACACAGATAATTGTGACCCCATCTCACAGTCATCCATTTTGTTGCATTAATGCTGAACATTTCAACTACAAAAGTGAAAATTAAATAATGGTCCCAAACTAAATCCTTCTATAGTCATCCTAAGAACTACAACTAACATTAAATAAAAACTAGACATTGACACTTGCAGAAGTACATGTGGAGGCATTTAGCTCAATTCCACTTTCCCAGGCACAGGATACATGGACAGCACTCAGCTCTGGCACCTCAGGAACAAGACCGTGTTCATGGATAGCATGCATCAATTGCCTACAAGAAAAGGAAAGAGACATTATAGTTTCATACGCCAACACCTTTGCCCATCCATTAGTCCATTTAAATGTACTTCCTTACCAGTGTGGTCTTGACATGACATAATACAGGGTTGGTCGCTGAAATCCATTGAATGTAGAAGATGCAGCCACAGTGTAGGCACCCATGTTCTCAAACAGCATCCAGTCCCCCACCTGCAGCTCTGGTAGGTCACATCGTTCAACAATGCGGTCCAGTCCATCACAGGTTGGTCCCCAAAGGCTACTAGAATAGAACTTCTCATCGGGCTTGGGTTTCTGCAATGAAAGAATGCAGGCTTAAGATTTCAATCCACTAAACAAAAAACACATTCTGCCTGCTTTATGGGAAGACATCCTGTGCCATCACAAGACCTTGTGGCATGTTAGTGCCTATAATAAACCTAGTACATCAAGAACAGTACTATAACAAATTTGAAACCATTTCTTTAGTATGCAGACCCCTTGTGGAAAGTGACTTCAGGTTCTATCACAGGTCAGATGCCACCAGAACCTTGGCAGCTGCTGCCTATTAAGGCCACAAACCAAGACTGTAGTCAACTAAAAGTGACCCGATAACAGCTGATCACAAGCTTTAAAAAAAAAAAAAAAAAAAAATCCCTTGTAAGGCTTCTATAAGCATACCTTTTGAAGTATGGGTTTGACATGGGCATGATCATACAAGATGCAGTTGAAGGAGCCATAGACACCATCATTTACATAGTACATGAGTGTTTTGTCACTGGAAGCATCATCTTCATCTAAAAAAAATAAAATAAAAAAAATAAAATAAAAGTAAGTCAGGCATCAATGATCAGGAGAGTGAGAGTTAGGTTTGCTCAGCATGATATCAAGTTGTATCCACGTGCACTACATACCATCAGAGCCCATCTGTTCAGACAGCATGACTTTCTTGGCTATGATATTGACAGCCAGTGTGAATGCTGATGCCACATAGTATCTTCCAGGCTCTGAGATAATTTTTACTCCTGAGTCAGCAGGGAAATATTTATCCAAGGCTGGATTTATCACCGATGTCACCTGAAGAGAATTAAACAAAAAATTGAGTACTGGCTTTTACACGTTTGAGAAAAAAAAAAAAAAAAAAAAAAAAAAATTATATACAGCATGGGTGCTCAACCCATGGCCCTCCAGCTGTTGTGGAACTACCGGTCCCATGAGTCAGCTCTGCAATGCCCATTACAAGCATCCCACAGGCAGAGGGATGACGCAACTTGTAGCTGGAGGGCCACAGATTAACCAGCCATGAGACTGTTCAGTTCTCATCATATGAAAAGGTTTAGACACGAAAAAAAACACATGCAAAATTTTTACCTCTTCAAACTTCAGCTTAACATCCTCAGAGCCAGGGAAGCCACCACCAATGTCAAGCAAGTGCATGTTGAATCCAAGTTCAGCGCCCATATCAAAGACACAGCGGGCATCAGATACAGCCTGTACAAAGGTTTGCGGGTCTGTGCAGCCACTACCAACATGGAAACTAAAAAAAAAAAAAAAAGTGAATTCAATATGCCAGGCCCATCTTAAAAAAAAAAATTTTTTTTGCTAATATAAAAAAAAAAAAAAAAAAAAAAAGTTTATATAGATACAAAATTTAGCAGCCCTGATTGTTCTAGACTGCAAAATTTGAACAATCAGGGCTGCTAAATTTTGTATCTATATAAACTTTTTTTTTTTTTTTTTTTTTAAACAGTTGAGTTTCCTGATTGTTCTAGACTGCAAAATTTGAACAATCAGGAAACTCAACTGTTTAAAAAAAAAAAAAAAAAAATTTTTTGCCTAATCATACATAGCATCAGGCTGACACTGCACCTGTCCACCACTGCCTTTTCACTGAGAACCAAGCACTGCAGATGGCTCTGCTGCCTGTCAGCATCTCTCCTGATCTGTCCACACTCATTGGAGCGCTGAGCTGTAGAGGGGTAGGGAGTGGCTTGCCGAGAGGGCCATCAGTCTTGCCAGCAGGCGGATACAGCAGACTTCAAGTCGGGGCAACGCACTGCCTGGACTGATCCTGCTGGGGGGGGCGGGGAACACCCCACACAAACGACTGCGGACTGTTGTCCACTGAAAGCAGGTCACAGGAGTGCAAAAAACAAATTGCACTCCTGTAAACCATAGGAGAAGCCCAGCCTGGACTTCATTAACATGACCTTACCATTTTATGGTTACAGTCTTGAGATTTAAGATGACATTTTGTAAAATGATTCATACCTTACGCCAATGATATCAACGTTCAGTTCTTTAGCACGCTCAAGAAGTAATCTGCTCGTTTTAAGAGTGGCACCAAACTTCACACTTAGCCGACACACAGCCTTGGAGTCATCTGTGGCTATACGCAGAACAAGTCTGGAAAAAAAAAAAAAAAAAAAAAAAAAAAAAAAAAGGGGGAAGTTTGAGTAATAAAGTCACTTCAGAAGCATTTAAGACAGTTCAAGGCTTGTAACCGGAATAACCCTAAGGCTCCATGCACACTGAAGCTGATAAACTGCAGTTTATTGGCGTTTGGGCGTTTTTTGTAAAAGCCCATAAACTCCACTCTATGTTAGCCTATGTGTCCATGCACACATGGAAGTTTCAGCTTTAATGAGCAGTGGAGTTTATGGGCTTTTTTCTGAACGCCAGAAATTCGCGTTCAAAGTGCCGTTTTTCAGCGGCAAAAAACGACAAACGCTCATTCATTAGTGTTCGGCATTCTATTTTTCAATGCATTGTGGGATTTTTGGAGTGTCCTCTGTGTATTTTTATAAAAAACGCCCATTAACGCTAACGCTGTAAAACGCTCATTAACGCTAGTATAAAACGCTGTTAAAAGCAGGTTTTTCAACCAGCGTTTTCTGCCAGCAATCTGGCGTCCAGAAATAGCTTTTTTGAGCTTCAGTGTGCATGGAGCCTTAAAGAAAAGCCTATTTTAGGCATTTACCAACAGTAAAAGTTAACTGCTCTGGCATAAAAGGAGCCTAGTTCTGCACCAATAATTCAATAGCAGCAAACTGACACCCTTTGATGAATGTGAATCTAAAGCAAAGTTGCCATTTGCCCCCACCAAGACATTTTTTTTAGCCTGGTGACCACTCACTAGAATTGTAATAAATCTAGTGTGCTGACCCCCAGGAAGAGGGGAATCTTGCAAAAAGGCTTGTTCTAGTGATAGCTATCCAAGAGATCTTAACCTCAATTTCTCCAACTCCCTGTTGGGTCTACAAAACCAGATCTCCAACAGGACACATAAGCGACGTGATTTTCATGCACTTTGTAAGCCTAAGAAACACACAAATAATTTACACAGGAGACGGACAGAGACTGGGGCCATGGTAAAGGAGGTCAATGTAGCCCGCTTGTGAAGGGAGAGGAGAGCCACCACCTGTTTGATTAGAGCTCTAGGAACATCGCAGCTTTCATTTCAATAGCTGTGTGGGGGAGGGGGCTGTGTGTGATAGCTGTGTTCCCTGCTGCATGCTATCACACACAGCCCCCTCCCCCACACAGCTATTGAAATGAAAGCTGCGATGTTCCCAGAGCTCTAATCAGACAGGTGGATCTCCTCTATGCCATAGGAAGCCCCCCTGATAAGTTGCACCAGGGGCGGAGCCTCACCCCCGCCCCATCAAGTGGCCATTTTTTCCTTTCAGCAGATTCCCGAAAAGGCCATTTTCAGCCGAAGGGTCTCAGTGCATCACTAGGTTATACTTGGCTGCTCTGTGCAAAACCACTGTACAGAGCAGTTGAGAGCCGCCTCCTCTTCTCAGGTCCCTCACCAGCACTCCTGGCCCATCCCTCCTGCTGAGTGCCCCTACAGAATGCTATGGCCCCAGAGGAAAAAAAAAAAAAAAAAAAAACTCCCAAGCTACTGCTCTGCATCCACACTCAGTTGTATCTCAGCCCCACTCCCATTGGCTCTGACAGCAGTGGGAGTCAATGGCTCCCACAGCTGCCTTAGCCAATGAGGGATAGCGCACACACAGACCACCCCTCCCCCCCCCCTTGAGCCTTTAAAACCATTTCTTATTTGCAATACTTTAGATGGCAGCATTGAGTTTTTAAAGAATTCAAAACTTACTTAGCATTGGGGTGATTCCTGGCAACCTTCATTAGTTCAACCTCGCTATCAAATGTCATCTTCTCAACACCACAGCTAGCTGCATATTTGATCTGTGAAACTTGTTTGCATGGGTTGGCATAAATTATTCTCTCTGGCTTGACACCAATGCTCTGGACAAGCTGAATTTCAGTCTGATGGGGGGGGGGGATAAATAAATAAAAAAACACCAAGACATTAGAATACATGTTTGGGAATAAAATAAAAAGTTACGCCATTTATCTTGGGTCAAGTTCTATTACACACCTTGCTGGCACAGTCAAATCCTGCCCCCAAAATGGAGAGGGTCTTCACAATGGCTTTGCTGTCATTACATTTAACGGCATAAAATGGAGTTACGCGTGGAAGTGCTTTAAACCACCGGATGTGTTTCTTTACAATGTCACCAAGATCAGCTACATAAAAGGCATCCTTGTCATCCTGGGAAGGAAAGAAAAATAAACTTCAGACATCTGAACAGGCCATGACATCTACAAATGAACCATCGTGATTACACAATACTTACAGACAAGGAAACTTCATTGATTTTCTGCTCCAGGATATCCCGGGCAGTGAATCCTTCCTCAAGGAAGCTAAAGTCAAAGTCTTCGTTGCAAAAGCTGTTCATTGTCTCAGTGTCAGAAGATCACAACACAAAGAATGCAACAAACTGTAAGAGTGAAGGGGAGACAGTTTAGTCACTAGACAAGACTCGAGTGCCCACATTAGATCAAGCTATGGCACTCAAGCTGTGGTAAAACTACAAATCACATCATGCCACACTGATAGCTTTGAAAGGTTCTATGGAATGTGTAGTTCAACAGCTGGAGCACCAAGGCTCCATTCTAATAATAATAAAAAAATAATATAAAGAAGTACTTACATGGACAAGTGAGAGATGGGGTTTATTTCAAAGAGAGCCTCAGCTTTGCTCCCAAGGAGGTTCTCCGGTGAAATAGAAGCCCGGCAGATATAGAACAAGACCTACTCCAACAAAGGAGCTGTTCTTCGCTGCTGTGCTGTCGGTGTTCTGCAAGATGGAAAAAGACAAACCTTAGTCTCCAACTACCATATGCAAGGACTTAAGCCAGCAGGCTGAACATCATAGCATCCTGACTAAAAAGCCGCAAGACTTACTGCGTCACACACCCAGCCAATTCAGTGAATGACTAGGCAGATGAACACGCCCCTGTGTCGCAACCGGCAAAAAAGTGTGACGTGTGGTCGCAGACAAAGCCAACCAATCGCTACAATACCGGCATCTATGCCGCACTCCTATTGGACGTGGCCTCCTATTCTTGGCAGCATGGCCTAACCTCAGGGACAGATCACCCTTAGCATATGGGACAGCAATGGCCGATCAAGCAGGACTGACAGTACCTCTAGAAAACGCAGATCCTTCCAAACACCATAAAATACAGTACTTAACTCAAAGGAACATCATGATGTAATTTATTGACCTTTAAAACCACAATTTCATGCACATAATATATATATATATATATATATATATACATACATATACACACACACACACATATACATACACACACACACACACACACACACACACACTTGTTAGAACCTAAACAGCCAACCACCAAGGTTAACAAAAAGCACCTACAGTTGGGAAACTGCATGTTAGAGATGGGGCAGCTTCTGAATACCAGGTTTAGCTGCACATTGTAAACCATATAGAAAAAAAAAACTGTATGATGAGCTAAAGCTTTACAGCCCCTGCTGCATGTCCTGGGAAACCCCCATACAGCCTTTAAAAGTTTCAACAAGCATGCATCTTAGGAACCATAATGGCCCCTGTTCAATTAAAGGCTGAAGGGGAGGATTAAATGGAGGCAAGTCTGGTAAGGAAGGGCACCCATCCCCCAACATGAGACACGTGTCCAACCCGGACATGACCCAATACATAGAGAGATAGAGAACAAAAAATAAAAAATAAAGAAAAAAAAAAAAACCCACCCCACATTAAAAATGCAAAGAAATATATTTTAGAAAAAAAAAAAATTCTATGCATTTACTGTGGGCTAGAGAAAAAAAAAATTATATATATATATATATATATATATATATATATATATACACACACACACATCCATACCCACCAACCTGGCCCATTGCCACATTTAAACACACGGAGGGATAAGAATCCATGCGTTGTCACAGTGAAGCCTGTCACATGGCCCATCACAGATAGTTATCCCGGTGAATAGACAAGTGAATGGAGTATAAAGTGACACAATCTTACCTTAAAAAGCATTTACGAAAACTCTACCCATCGAGGAACCAAATCCTCAAGGAGAAAAGGGGGAACTGAAAAAACTGCGATTCACGAAGACAGCAAAGATCCCGAACACGGAGCAACCTGACACTGAGTGAGCTCAGGCGCCGGCTTCTTTTATAGGCGGTCTTCTGTTGCCCTAACAACGCGCCAGCTCAAACCAGCGCTGATCGGTTTGTTCCGGGAGTTGCCTCGACCACGCTTCGCGCGCACCCTGCCTGCATGGCCACTGCTCTTTTGTGACGTCGACGCCCTGCCGCTCTGGGTGCCGCCCCCACCCCTCACTCTCTCACCTCACCCTCACAGCCGCTGACAGGGCTCGTACCGTTAGTGTTTGAATGTGAGCGCCGGGCCAGAACGGATACAACACTTCCGACTAGAGCTGAAGGAGAACGAGCCAGGCCAACGCTGGGCGGCAACGTGTCATCACCCAGCCAGTCCTAGTCTATATCCTGTCCACTCTATATACATCTGTATACACTATAATAGTAATACGAGGATGGAGAGCACACCATACACAGCAAACACTCCAATACCGAACCGACGTCTACTACTGTGTTCTACACGTGTCCATTCCCTCCCCATAGAGACACAACACACCTATACACTACACAACACACAATGTGCTGGCAACACCAACCAATTAAAAGCAACCGTTCTCTATTGTTTCTTCCCTCATATATATATATATATATATATTTTTTTTTTTTTTTTTAATATTATTTTAACCATTTCCTTCATTGACCATTTCTCTCTTCTCACTCTCTTACATATATTATTACATTAGCGTTTTCCTTTATCGATCACTTCTTTCTCTCTTTCTACTATTAACTCATTTTAACGCTTTCTTTTATTGACCGTTTCTCTCCCCTCCCCCCTCTCTCTTATTTTAACTCTTTCCTTTATTGATCATTTCTGACTATATTTTTTTTAAACCTTTCCTTTATTGATCATTTATCTCTCCCTCTGTGCTCTTTCTCTATTGTATTAACTCTTTCCTCTATTGATCGTTTCTCTCCCCCTCTCTCTATCTATCTATCACTATCTAACTATCTATTACTATCTATTTGTTTCTATCTATCTATTACTATCTAACTATCTATTACTATCTATCTAACTATCTATTACTATCTAGTGCTATCTATTACTAGCTATATATCTATCTATTATTATCTATATATCACTATCGATCTATCTATTATGATCTATTACTATCTATCTATCACTATCTAACTATCTATTACTATCTATTTGTTTCTATCTATCTATTACTATCTAGCTATCTATTACTATCTAGATATCTATTACTATCTATCTATTATGATCTATCTATTACTATCTAACTATCTATTACTATCTATTTGTTTCTATCTATTACTATCTATCTATTATGATCTATCTATTACTATCTAACTATCTATTACTATCTATTTGTTTCTATCTATCTATTACTATCTATCTATCTATTATGATCTATCTAACTATCTATCTATATATTACTATCTATCTATCTATCTATTACGATCTATCTATTAATATCTAACTATCTATCTATCTATTACTATCTATCTATATATTACTACCTATCTATTTCTATCTAATACTATCTATCTCTTTAACTCTTTCATTTTTTGATAATTTCACTGTCCCTCTCTTCTTCTCTCTCTTTCACAAAATCATACAAAAATATATTGATTTCAAAGCGATCGTACAGTAATCTGATTGTTGGCACACAGTTTCCTTTGGCAAATTTTCCGAAGGGAAAAAAACAAAAATATGAGATCGTATGATTTTTGTTTAATCCGTACATTTTTCATCCAAAAATATAATACAATGACAATGCAGTATATGACATCACTTCCAAATTGTTTATTCTGTCGTATGAGAATTTGTGTACTTTAGTAATTTATTTGTTTTTTCAATATGGAGATTAGCATGAAAAGAAACAAAAAAAAAAAAAAAACAGACGGTCATTTGTCAGATAATCTCATTGGGGGTTATTTACTAAAGGAAAATACACTTTGCACTGCAAGTGCACTTGGAAGTAAAGTTGCTGTAGATCCGAGGGGGACATGCAAGGAAAATAGAAAACAGCATTTTAGCTTGCACATGATTGGATGATAAAATCAGCAGAGCTTCCCCTCATGTCAGATCTACCCCTTGGATTTAGAGTAACTGCAATTCCAAGTGTACTTTCAGTGCAAAGTGGATTTGCCTTTCGTAAATAACCCCCCATGGTGTGTTTGAGGCTCTATTATTTTATTTATTTATTTATCTATTTATTTTAACTCTGTCCCTTATCAGTTCTCTCTTCTCTCTCCCTCTCTTATTTTAACTCTTTCCTTTATTGATAATTTCTCACTCTCTATATTTTTTGAACTCTTTCCTTTATTGACCATTTACCTCTCCCTCTATTATATTAACTCTTTCACTTTATTGATCATATCTATCTATCTATCTATCTCTTTAACTCTTTCATTATTTGATCATTTCACTGTCCCTCTCTTCTTCTCTCTTTCACAGTTAACTCCTATACACACAATCAGAAAATGATACAAAAATATTGATTCAAAGCGATCGTACAGAAATCTGATTGTTCGCACACAGTTTTCATTGGAAATTTTCCAAAGGGACAAACGAAAATATGGGAAAGTATTATTTTTGTTTAATCAGTACAGTTTTCATCCAAAAAATATAATACAAAGACAATACAATATATTTTTGTACTTTAGTAACCTATTTGTTTTTTTCGATATGAAGACTAGCATTAAAAAAAAAAAAACAGATGATCATTCATCAGATAATCTCATTGTGTGGTTTTGCATCCTACCCATCCCCCTTTATATATATGTCTCCTCCTTCCTTCATTAATCATGTTTCTCTCTCTCTCTCTCTCTCTCTCTCTCTCTCTCTGTGTATATATATATATATATATATATATATATATTTTTTTTTTTATTTTTTTTTTTATTTTAAGTATAATTAAAGGTGAGAGGGATTAGAACATCTGTTAGATTCTCATAGTGGTCTGTGTTCCCATTAGGGAGAGTCTCCCTCTCTATTTATCCCATTTTACTGTTATCACCAAGAGTGAAAGAAAATCCCAAATTTAGGGTTGTGACCAGAACAGGAATGGAGGGGAACATTTTTGCAATGGGGACATTAGTTTTGATGCACCTGGTGACACCCCTAGAGCCTCTCACCTTCCTGTAGCTATGAGACAGGAAGTGAAAGGAAATCTCTTCAATTGGATTGCAAAAAAAAAAAAAAGAAGCAAAAACTGACAAAGGTTATAATTTCCACTTACACTATCTAAAAATAACAACATTTTTGCCTTTAGTTCTACTTTAACTCTTTCCTTCATTAATCATATCTATCTCTCTTGCTCTTTGTATATAACTATATTTATTTTCCTAACTTTTTCCTTTATTAATAATGTTTCTCAATCTTTTACCCCCCCCCCTTTTTTTCTTTCTCTCTCACAGATATTTTTTTTAAACTTTGTCTCATTTGATCAACTTTGTTTTGTTTCTTTTTTTCTTTCTTTTTCTCTCTTATTTTTTTTAACTCTTTTTTCCCCTTTTCTCTCTCTCAAATTTATCTCTCTCTCTCTCTCTCTCTCTCTCTCTCTCTCTCTCTATATATATATATATATATATATATATATATATATATATATATATATATATATATAATTTAGCCTTTTTCTCATCACATCATGTTTTCTCTCTCTCACTCTATAGATATATATTTATATATATATTTTTATTTTTTTTTATTTTTTTGTAGTCTTTTTATTATCGCATCATGTTTTCTCTCTCTCGCTCTATAGATATATATTTATATATATATTTTTTATTTTTTTTTATTTTTTGTAGTCTTTTTATTATCGCATCATGTTTTCTCTCTCTCGCTCTATAGATATATATTTATATATATATATATATTTTTTTTTGTAGTCTTTTTATTATCACATCATGTTTTCTCTCTCTCGCTCTATAGATATATATTTATATATATATTTTTATTTTTTTTTATTTTTTTGTAGTCTTTTTATTATCGCATCATGTTTTCTCTCTCTCGCTCCTCATTTTTTTTTATCTCTTTTTCTCCTTGGACCAGTTTCTCTCTCTTTCTATTTGTCTCTCTGTATTCAATCATTTTAAATCCTTTTCTTGTAGGATCGTGTTTCTTCTCAACCAGATTAAATTTCTACATTTGTTAAATTTTCCCATTTAAAATAATACCAGATGATTTCCTATAGGATGAGCGTGCCCCCAAAAAGTATGTTCCTTCATGAACATCCACAGTTGTTACATCCATCTATAAATGTTTTCACCAATCCCCCTTCCCCCTCCCCCCAAGATTCACACAACTCTCACCCAAGATGTACACATTTGTCTAAGAGGATTCAATTGAAAAAAAAAAATCACTCCTGTGTGAAAAAATGTATGAATAGTCCCCTTAAAGTCTGCTGCTGTTTTATCCTTTAACATTTTCCAGTGCGATAAAAACACAACTGTGCAGGTCAAGTAAAAAAAAAAAGTATATTTCTATTTCCATATGTATATAAATGAGGAGGTAGATGGAAGTCCCTAGCCTGTGTGGATGAACGGACGCAGACTCCCCTTAAGTATGTAGATGAATGGGGCAGACTGACACAAAGACACAACTGTTCCAAGGAATGCAGCTCTGACTATTCACAGAGCATTGTTGGTGGTTCCACGTTACCATAATATTGTACATCACATCCTCATGCTGCTTTGTATCCACAGCACAATCAGGGCTGACAACTGTTCCCTATTAGCAGGGATGCTCCCCTATATTTCTGAAAATCACATTGGCCCAGTTTTTTGTTTTCCTCCGACCGTAATCTCCATAGAGTTTAAAAGCTTTCACTGTTAACTCAGGAATCTTACATAAACTTTCTGATGGTGTCAGATTCTTCCTTGTTCTTCAAGCTGTGAGATGAAGCTTCAAAGTTGATGGGGGTTTTTCTTCTGGATTAGCACGAGTTTCAAAACACATACAAATAGGGAAAATAACTACGGTTGGCGCATAGAAAAAACTTACAACAGCTGATTGCAAATACCTGCCTGTAGCTGCCATAGAAATACGCTGATCTGGTCAGTATGTGGCCCTAGGCAGTCATTTGAATAAAGCCTTAAAGTGATTAAGCTGAAGCACCACATACACAACTTTTACAATGGCACTGTTAATCTGGTGCAAAGAAAACGTGCCACTATTTACACTAAAAAACTTACTTGTTTCCCTTTGTTATTCCCTCATGATGTGCACATGTGGGGTTGATTTACTAAAACTGGAGAGTGGAAAATGTGGTGCAGCTCTGCATGGTAGCCAATCAGCTTCTAACTTCAGCTTGTTCAATTAAGCTTTGGCAATAAAACCTGGAAGCTAATGGGTTTCTATGCAGAGCTGCACCAGATTTCGCACTCTCCAGCTTTAGCAAATTTCACCTATTGCATCATTTTCACAACTGTCGTTCAGTAAGTTTTCTTATTACAATCACAGTACTTTACTAAAATTATAATAAGTATGGCACAGGAGTGAGAGCAACATTTTGTTGCAAAATTCAAACTAACAGATAGCAGGAGAACGCTGCATCAAATAAGAAATGAGGACAATGGAGGTTTTGTTAGCGAGTCTCACACATAAAAGAGGACCACAGATTTGTAGAACGACGGAAACATAGAAAAATTTTTTTTTTTGCTGTTTAAATGTGTACAGTCTAGCAGAGTAATTGGCTGCCGGAAATGTGTGGGTTTTAAACTTTCCACCTTCATATGAGAGCTTCATAGAATGAAAAACTCTTGATGCTCCGCTGTGCCTGGACCCTGCTGATAATTATTCAGAAAGGGCACTCCCACACTGTGTTTACCATTATTTTGTGCAATGAAATTTGGTAAAAAAAGAACTGTAAAAAATAAATGTTAAAACATCACCTTCTTTACCTGCTTTCCCTAGTTAATCCTTTCCCCCTAAGAATATAGTCCACAACCCAGTAAATATGCAGCAAGAAAATGTATTTATTAAAAAATCCAGGGTAAAAAGTTCCAGCATACAGATAAGAGCTGACATGTTTCAGCCTCTGAGGGCCTTAATCGTAGTAATCAATATTCACAAACACGACAATAAATAACCTCCCCACCTCATAGCAACGACGGCTGGAATAAATGAAATCAACCCAATACACTACGAAACAACTTGTGAGGGGTGGCCATAGTGGCAACAGGACAAAATAAATCAAACCTATAATATACAGTACATTATTAAAAACAAAAACCACAGTGGAGAGAAGAAAAAAAGAGAGCGAGGGATAAATAAAACCAGTACCCAAGTGGAGAGAAAATATTCTAGAAAACAGCCATGGATATAGAGGCAGTCGCAAAAAAAATTCTCTTTTTTTTTTTATTGTAAAGGTCCCTCATTTTTGTGTTTCTTGCCTAGGTGAGAATGATGTAAACCTGCAGCTTCCCACACCCTATTAGGGCATTCCATGAAGTTTTAGGTCAACCTAACGAAAATGCACATGTGCTGCAGCATGTCATCAAGGGCCAGCTGTCTCTTCCTGGTTCTTGAAGCCGGCCCTTTGATAACATGCTATGGACTATGGAGCATCATTAGCAGACCACCTGCAAAAAACAGGAAGAGATAGCTGCCCCTGATGATGTCAGAGAGAGAGAGGTAAAACAATCCCAGGTCACTAGCAGCATATTGCAAATATATACACTCATTTATTAGTAAATTGTTACATCAGTCAAATAAGCCAGTGTTTCAGGGCCATGCAGGGTCCCTTCCTCAAGACAAGATAATGACCATCTCATCACTATGTCGCCTTGAGAAAGGGAACACTGTATTCTGCAAAAAAGGTAAGGATGGAAGAAAAACAAAAATATATAGGTTTCTATTGAACTCCTACAAGTCCAAGTAGTCTTTCTAAGTGACCTCCATTGTATCAAGGTCTTGCAGGGTCCCTTTCTAAAGGCAACATAGTGACCATGTCATCACTATGTTGCCCTGAGGGGAACACTAGATTCTGTAAAAACGGTACACAGGTAAGTAAAAAAAAAAAAAAAGTTTGTATTGAACTCCTACAGGTCCAAGTAGTCTTTTTATGTGACCTCCAGAGGTACATACATTTGAGAGGTTCAAGGGAAGTACTTTTTCATTTAATACAAATCTAATTTAATATACAATTTAAAAGTAAAGGACCTGGATTAGTGATTTGGGTTATTTTTAATAGCCTAGCAGATTGCTTGGATGACACTAATATCTACCGTATATACTCGAGTATAGGCCGACCCGAGTATAAGCCGAGGCCCCCAATTTACCCCCAAAAAACTGGAAAACTTATTGACTCGTGTATAAGCCGAGGGTGAGACATGGCTGTCCATCCCTGTGTGTCCGTCCATCCCTGTGTGTGTGTCCGTCCATCCATCCCTGTGTGTGTGTCCATCCATCCATCCATCCCTGTGTGTGTATCCATCCATCCATCCATCCCTGTGTGTGTGTGTGTGTGTGTGTGTGTGTGTGTGTGTGTGTATCCATCCATCCATCCATCCATCCCTGTGTGTGTGTGTGTGTGTGTGTGTATCCATCCATCCATCCATCCATCCCTGTGTGTGTGTGTGTGTGTGTATCCATCCATCCATCCATCCATCCCTGTGTGTGTGTGTGTGTGTGTGTGTGTGTGTGTGTGTGTGTGTCCGTGCAGCCTTGTGTGTGTGTCCAGCCTACCTGTGTCCCAAGCCTCCGTCCCGAGCCGCCGTCGCCCCGAGCCTCCTCCGTCCCGTGCCGTGCCTCCTCCGTCCCGTGCCGTGCCTCCTCCGTCCCGTGCCGTGCCTCCCCCGTGCCGTGCCTCCTCCGTCCCGTGTCTCCTCCGTCCCGTGCCGTGCCTCCTCCGTCCCGTGCCGATGGATCGCCGCTCTTCTCGGCGGCCATTCTACAATTAAAAATTCCGCCTCCGCCTGTGATAGGCGGAACACTCAATTTCCCAGCAGCCTGTGTTCCGCCTATCACAGACATCCTCTCATACTCGTCCGTAGTATGAGAATGAGCGGATGTCCGTGATAGGCGGAACACTGACTGCTGGGAAATTCAGTGTTCCGCCTATCACAGGCGGAGGCGGAGAAGGAGGCGCGGCTTTTGAAAATTAATGTCCGCCGTCTGTCTGCTCGATACGCTGATCGAGCAGTCAGACAGCGGCGACTCGAGTATAAGCCGAGGGGGCACTTTCAGCCTCAAAAAAGAGGCTGAAAATCTCGGCTTATACTCGAGTATATACGGTAATTACATTGTATGGGCAACAATTGTTGCATTTAGTGGGGGTTCTTGAGATAAACAGACAAAAACAGGGATGTCCTTGGTAAAGATTTGTTGTATTCATAAGGAACAAAATACGTTTAAGCCCTTGTACACACGGTCGGAGATTCCGACGGAATGTGTCCTATCGGACCTTCTTGTCGGATATTCCGACTGTGTGTGGTCTGCATCGGACTGTTTCCGTCGGAATATCCGACGGACCAACTTTTCCAACTTGCCGGTAAAAATTTCCGACAAAATGCTCCGATCGAACATACTCCGATCATGTGTAGCCTACTTTGACGGACAAATTCCACGCATGCTCAGATCAAACTCCTAGACCAAAGCTATTGGCTACTAGCCTGAACGTAGTCCCGTCCTAACTAAATGTCATCACGTTATGTACAATCAGATTTTCCGACAACTGAGTCCGACCGTGTGTATGCAACATCACTTCTGGACCTCTTCCGGAATTAATCAGTCGGAATAACTCAGACGGATTTGGTTGTCGGAATCTCCGACCGTGTGTATGGGGGCTAACAGGGCACATTTCCTTCAGAAAATTAACTTTCAGAAAACTTGCCTGACAACAAATCCAGCACTAACATCTGGTGAGAAATACAGGAATTTATCACCAAGAAAAGCCTGTTGGACATGAAGCAATTTTCTAGTTATGTGAAGTAATGTGTGTTTTGTATTTTTGTCTATATATTAGTCTACATATTTGTGTCTACATTTTTGCTAACTTCAAATCATTCTCTGCAGCTATTACCTTTTCTACCACCACCCCCTTTAGAATGTAAGCTCTACGAGCAGGGCCCTCCTGTACCTTTTGTATTGTACTGTAATTGTATTGCCCCCCCTATATATTGTAAAGCGCTGCGTAAACTGTTGGCGCTATATAAATCGTGTATAATAATAATAATAATAACTTGTATAGATAAATTCACATTGGGTGCAGACATTTTGCAAGGAAGATATACAAAACTGTGCTGGGAGCTCTTAGCTCACTGCAGCCTTCTGGTATGAAGTCAAAAATGTAAACAGAAGTCCATTAAATCATTAATATTTTTGTATCCATTCAGCAGTATTAATACACATTTACAAAAATCTTAGCATGCTTTATACATTACTAGGATTTCACTTTCAATGTGACACAATTGTACTTAACTGTAAGGCCGCGTACACACGGGCGGACTGTCTGTCCAACTTAGTCCGCTGAAACACATTTCAGCGGACAGTCCGCTCGTGTGTGGGCTTCAGCTGACTTTTTCAGCGGACAGTCTGGCGGACTAAGTCTTTCGGAATTTCCGTAATATTGTCCGTCCAACTTGCCTACTCACGAGCGGACTGTCCGCTGAAACCAAAGTTGGACGGACAATATTACGGAAATTCCGAAAGACTTAGTCCGCCAGACTGTCCGCTGAAAAAGTCCTAAGTGTGGCGCATGCTCAGAAAGGATTTACACAGCCGAAGGTTGCATTGCAGTGTATTGGACGTCGTATTTCTAGTCCCGTCGTACGTGCTGTACACGTCATCGCGCAAGCTTTCAACGGACTGTCTGTTCATCGTGTGTGGTCAAGTCCGTTCATTCAAAAGTAGGACAGACTGTCTGTCGGATTGTCTGACGGACTTAGTTGGCCAGACAGTCCGCCCGTGTGTACGCGGCTTGACTTTCAAAATACATATAATTCCGCTGTCAGCTAGGTATTTCGAAAGCTTACATTTCAAATCTATTGAGTTACTTTTTTTTTTTTTTGCTTAAACTAGACTTAAACTAGACTTAATACAATATATTAAAAGTAAGTACTAATTGAAATAAACAAATAAATACAGGGCCTTGCAAAAGTATTCACCCCCCTTGGCATTTTTCGTGTTTTATTGCATCACAACCTGGAATTAACATGGATTGTTTGAGGATTTGCATCATTTAATTTACAGAACATGCCCACAACTTTGAAGATTTTTTTTTGTATTGTGAAGCAAATGAAAAATAGGACAAAATAACAGAAAAAGTCAATATGCATAACAATTCACCCCCCTAAAGTCAATCGTTGTAGAGCCACCTTTTGCGGCTATCACAGCTCCAACTCAATTTGGATAAGTCTATATGAGCTTGCCACATCTTACCACTGGGATTTTTGCCCATTCCTCCTTGCAAAACTGCTCCAGCTCCTTCAAGTTGGATGGTTTGCACTTGCGAACAGCAATCTTTAAGTCTGACCACAGATTTTCTATTGGATTGAGGTATGGGCTTTGACTAGGCCATTCCAACACATTTACATGTTTCCCCTTAACCTCCCTGGCGGTATGATTCTGTCAGGAATTCTATTCCAAAAGCGGTACAATTCTTTTGCATGAAAATTTGGTGTTATGTATCATAGGCCTGCAATTCTTAGTAATTACTTACTAAAACCTGACCAAACAAGGCTCTAGTAGACATCCCAGATGTGATAAAGTTTGAAACACAAAATCATGAATTATAATCTGATAAATAATATAATTTGATTCAATAATGTAATGTGAAATAATGAAATTTGTCAAACAAAGAAAATTCAATAAACATCCTAAGTGTGATACATTTTGAAGCAAGGTACAGCACACAGTCCAACATCACAATCCGGACAATAGAACCGGCTTTCTTTTCTGACTTTTTTTCCACTGCTATCTCTCTTTGAGCAGCAAACCACGCACATCCTGGTAGGTGCTGCCTTTTTTGCGGTTGGTGGTATGTAGTCCACAAAGTGACGACCTGTTAGGCGTTCTGGGTTGACAGCGTCAACAGCATGTCGTCCAGGTCTGATCGCAGATCCTGATGGTGTCTGGTGTTGGAGGAAAAATCTGCTCAGCCACCTTCCAGGTAAAATCAGCATGAATAAGAGGCTTGCGACTCTGTGCTCTATATAGGACATATGCGTTCCAAAGGCATTGCTCCAGAAGATGCTGGAAAATCTTTTTATAATATTTTTTTTGCTGCTTGCGCATAGCCGGATAAAATGTCATTGCCTGATCGGCTCTGTCCACGCCTCCCATAGTGCAATTATAGTCTTTGACGACTTGCGGCTTCAGCACATCTTTCCCACGTTTGGTGTGGACCATGGCAGTGGCGGTATTGTGCATGGTACTCATGAGACACACGTCCTTCTTGTCTCGCCATCGCATTGCCATCATCTTACCCTTCTGCCAGGCAACCATTTCTCCGGTTTTTAGATTTTTCCGGGAGAACAGAGATGGCATGTCACGTCGATTGGGCCTAACAGTACCATACGCATCGGTCTTGTTTTTTAGCAAAACATCAAAAAGTTCCGGAGACGTATAAAAATTGGCCATGGTCACACAATATCCCTGGTTCAGCAATGGCTCCAGCAGTGTAAGGACTGATGATGTGGCCATCCCATAGCCGCTGTACCTGGGGTTGAACTTCGTGCCTTTACCGGTGTAAATGACCGAATTCCATATGTACCCGGTGGATGACTCGCAGAGCATGTAGGACTTTATGCCAAATCTCGCTCTTTTGGATGCAATAAATTGTATCCAGCTCAGGCGTCCCTTGTAGGCCATCAAGCTTTCATCCACGCAGACGTCCCTTTCTGGCATGTAGGTCCGCTGGAAATTGCTCACAATAATTTGCGATACCTCCCAGATTTTTTTGAGTTTGGGTGCAGGATGCGTGGCCTCATCAAACTCTTCATTGTTCGTGAAATGGAAAGATTTCATGATGAGGGAAAAACGGTATTCGGACAACACGGTGCCAAAAAACGGAGTGGCCAGTAATTTATTGGTGGTCCAGTACCATTTCTGGAGCGGTTTCCCCACCACCCCCTGAAGAATAATGAGTCCTAGGAACTGCCAGATGTCCTCCTTGGTCACCGGTTCCCACTTTCTGCTTCGGGAAAACCTGGCATGCAGCGTAGCGGATTGCTGTACCTGGTAGCGATTTGTCTCTGTGACAATTTTTTCAATTACATCCTCAGTGAGAAATAATTGCAGGTATGCCAGAGGATTGTCATGTTCGACATCTACCTTCATCCCAGGTGATCCAGTGAAGGGGAATCTTGGCGGCGCTACCTGGTCTGTATCGCAGTCGATAGGGCACCAATTGCGCACATCGCTGAGGTCAGGTGCAGGATCATCACCGCTGTCACTTGTCAGATCCGTGTCAGTGTCAGACGACAAATCTCCCCACGACTCGCTGTCGCTAATTTCTGCGAGCAACTCCGTGTCGCTATCGCTGTCACTCAGCTGGTCCAATGGCGATTTTGTAGCGAATTGGCGCTTTTTTGATGCCATGTTATATTTTATTTTATTGGAGGCAAGGGGCACTGTATGGTTTATCAGTCAGATAGAGATGATACAGTGTAATCCTCTCAGATTATAATGTATCACCTCTATTTATGTGTTTGTGTTGTGTTAACTTTTTGAAATTCCTGCCCAGTTCCGCTCCCGTGCGCCGCTGCTGCTCGCAGACAACGGAACCAGGAAGTCAGGATGGCGGGACCTCGCCGGCGATCGCGTCGGCGATCACAGGGGAGGACACAGAGGACAGCGGAGAACATCGCTGGAGCGCAGGGAGAAGGTAAGATCTCCGCTCTGCAATGTTACCCTGAGCGTGACTCGGGGTTACCGATAGTACAAGAAAAAAACAAACCCGAGTCACGCTCGGGGATACCGCTAGGGAGGTTAAACCACTCAAGTGCTGCTTTAGCAGTGTGTTTGGAGAAGCCTCAAATGACACACAGTGGTACAAGTTTTGCACAAGAATATCCCTGTATTTAGCACCCTCCCTCTTTCCCTCAACTCGGACCAGTTTCCCAGTTCTGACTGCTGAAAAACATCCCCACAGCATGATGCTGCCACCACAATTTTTCACTTTGGGGATGGTGTTCTCTGGGTGATGTGATGTATTGGGTTTGCGCCACATATTTTTTTTTGATGGCCAAAAAGTTCAATTTTAGTCTTATCAGACCAGAGCATACATTTTGGGAGTCTCCCACATTCCTTTTCACAAACTCACAATGTGCCATTTTGTTTTTTGGTGAAAGTAATGGCTTTCTTCTGGCCACTCTGCTATAAAGCCCAACTCAATGGAGCGTATGGCTTATTGTCGTCCTATGTACAGATAATCCAGTCTCTGCTGTGGAACTCTGCAGCTCTTCCGGGGTTACCTTAGGTCTCTGTGCTGCCTCTCTGATTAATGCCCCCCTTGCCCGGCCCATGAGTTTTGGTGTGGGGCCATCTCTTGGCAGGTTTGCTGTTGTGCCATGTTCTTTCCATTTGGTTATGATAGATTTGATGGCGCTCCTAGGGATCATCAAAGATTTCGATATTTTTTTATAACCTAACCCTAACTTGTACTTCTCAACAACATTGCCCCTTACTTGTCTGGAGAGTTTCTTGGTCTTCATGGCAGTGTTTGGTTAGTGGTGCCTCTTGCTTAGGTATTGCAGCCTCTGGGGCCTTTCAAAAAGGTGTCTATATGTAATGACATATCATGTGACACTTATGTCACATACACACGGTCGGACTTTCCGACAGGAAATGTTTGATGTGAGCTTGTTGTCGGAAAGTGTGTATGCTCCATCGAACATTTGCTGTCGGAATTTATGCACACCAATGTTTGAGAGCAGGTTCTCAAATTTTCCGCCAACTTCACATCGTAAATTATGATTGTGCGTACACAAGTCCGTCTCACAAAAGCTCACGCATGCTCGGAATCAAGCAGAAGGAGCCACACTGGCTATTGAACTTCCTTTTTCTTGACTCTTCGTACGTCTTGTACTTCACTGCGTTCTCACGTTCGTAATTTCCAATAACATTTGTGTGAGAGTGTGTATGCAAGACAAGTTCGAGCCAACATCCTTCGGGAAAAAAATCCACGGCTTTGTTGTTGGAAATTCCAATCGTGTGTACGCGGCCTTAGGTTGCACACAGGTGGACATAATTGCATTAATTATATGACTTCTGAAGGTAATTGGTTGCACCAGAGTTTTTTATGGGCTTCATAACAAAGAGGGTGAATAGATACGCACATGCCAATTATCAGTTTTTAATTTCTGAAAAATTGTTTTATGTATGTATTTTTCTAATTTTACTTCACCAACTTAGACTATTGTGTTCTGATCCATCACATATAATTCAGATTAAAAAAACATTGAATTAAAGGCTGTAATGTAACAAAATAGGTAAAAAGCCAAGAGGGGTGAATACTTTTGCAAGGCACTGTACATACATAAATAAAGTACTATTATTATTGTACCTCTTCTTCGGATGGCGCACGCCATGCTTTTTACTTAGCAATGGTTCTCGGAAAACAATATCGTCACACAAGGCTTTGAAAACGCCTATTTCTTATCTCTGTTTCTACACAAACATCCTCCCAATGTACTGTATGCACACTTGTGCTTCCGCTTTAACCTTCTACGGTGTGAAAATACATATGAATGATATCCTGGTATGCTTTTTCAAGTAATTGCACTAGTTCATTCTACCTGTGACAGCATATAAACACAAGAAGAATAGTGTCTGTTTGTTGTTTTGGAAAAAAATCTAAAACTTTAGGTACACTTACTTTCTATCTGTTTGCAGGACAATGAATCAGCATAGAGTGTGAGGTATACAGCACCGCATTAGCAGTCATTCTCAGGGTTCCTGCCTTTAAGGTTCTATGGATTCCTTAAGCTCTAGTTGATTGATCTCCCACCTGAAGGTCATCTGGAGGTCACTCTATTTCTCCATCCACCCTAACCAACATGTAGCTATCTCCTCTGTTGGCTATTGCATTCAGCCCAAGTTCACATCTGGCTGTTATGTCAGGTCGCATATCCTATCGCTGGAAACGGCACTGTCCGAATTGGTGCGGCGCCGCAGACTTCCCAGAAGTAGTTCCTGTACTACTTTTTGGCAACTTCTGGGGTGCTTTTGATAGACATCTGTGCAGGAACCGGCACAGATGTCTCTGAAATCGCTCCCAAAGGTGGACTGACATGCGGGGTTGAAATCATGCGAGTTCTGCTGAACTCATGCGATTTAAAACCTGTATCAGTGTGAACCTAGGCTCAAGCAGCCACGATACCCATAGACACTTGAATACCCAAACAGTGTATATCTGATTGGATGCAGTCGATATTTAGCCAAGAAATTTCTACCCCATTTTTTCAGTCAACTTTTGTCCAGCTGGATGGTGATTTCAGATGATTCGGCAGGAATCAGCATGAAGCACAAGTCATTTATAACTAGGTGTGGGGTTGTCTACAGACACTTCTATGCAGGGTTGGGACAAGGGGCGGGCAGGAGGGGTGGGCTGCCCTAAGCACTGTGGTATCATGTGTGGTAGGGAGGAACCACAAGAAGATTAGTGGGGGGAGGGAATTTTGTTTTGGAGGGGGGAATTTGTGCTGGGGGCATATATGGAGAGAGAGAGGATTGGAGCTGGGGCAAAGATTTGTGCCAGGAGGGGGGATTTTAGCAGGGGGGTGGATTTGTACTGGGAGGGAGAGGGAATCAATGCTTAGGGGGTGGGGGGGGCAGATTAGTGCTTAATTTCTTGGGGGGGATTTGCAGGGACATAATTGTCCATCTTGGGGGGGGGGGGGGGGGGCACGCAATTTGGCATGCTCACCCTGGACTCCAGATGACCTTGTCCCGGCACTACTTCTATGAACCTGTTTTCAATAGACACTATTGGTTTAACAGTGACCACAAATGCACTTTCCTACCTATTTTTCTATCTGTATATCTAACTCTACAGTATTTGTCTATGTAAATGGAACCAAAGCAACAAAGAAAACACAGTTCAGTTTTCGGGCCCAGTTCTAGTTCACAATCAGGAAATGTGGACACCATACTAGTTTACACACATTTTTTCTTCCTTTCATTAGTTCCAGAAGTAGATGTTCTCAGCTTCTGTAATAACTTCCAGTCAGAAGTATATCCTGTGTTGTATCAGGTTACAAAGTCGTGGTGGTGGTGAGCACAAGGCGTGCAGAAACATTTATGTCAGAGGAAAACATTGGAGGGACAAAATCTTACATGGAACAGCACGTTCCCTACCAACCATATATGCAAATTTCAAAAATCACTACACATAGACATTTTATAGGCGTTTTATCTAATTATGTCAGAAAAATCTTTTGTATAGGTGGGATTTTTGAGGCACAAATGAGGATCCAGATCATCTGGGTCTCCATTTGTAAAGAGGACCCTAATGTATGGAAGAACTCTGATAGGCACCTTGATGTACATGGGGGTCTCTGAAATGATGGGGTTGGGAGCTTCTGATGTAAAAGTGGGACTTCTGATGTGATGGGGGGGGGGGGGGGGGCTTTCTTGGCGCATGTTTATTCCTTCATTTCATTTTTATTCATTCATTTTTTATAATGTTTTTTTTTTGCCCACAAATATTTTTTACATTTATGACGTGGCCCACCGTACCCTGGTCTATAGTTGTTTTTTCGAGCTTGTAATTTTACATGTATCTCCAGATTTATTACTTTTTTTTTTCTGTTTGTTTTTTATCCTACCTACGTTTAATAAATGCATCTAATTGTGACTACAAATAAAAAAAAAAACTTTAACTGAATACATAATTCAAATACACATATGGCAACTGTTCTACCTACCAAAAAGATTTGTAATTCAGTTCAGTCAGTACTGTAATCCAGCAGTACAACTTGGAAAAGAAAATGGTCTGCCGACTGGACAATAAAGCTGCAGAAGCAGCACAGTGATAAGTCATCGCTCTGCTTTAGCCTCCTGTCAGTCTGTTTCCTGTCAGCACATGTGCATTATGGCAGGACTTGATTGTCTTCTATGGTTGCCTCTGCCTTAAGCAGAGTGATGACGTGCATAAGGTTACAGATGGCTTATATCAAGACAAATTCTGATATTTTAACCACTTTCATTTAAAAATACATTATTGCTGGATTCACACTTTTGCATTCAATGCCAATACATTGAGCAATATTCGTTAAGGCAGTTCATTTATTATGAATGGGCTACCAACACACTGCAACACATAAAAAAATGTGCATGGCCCTTATTTAGCAACACAGCTCACAGACTACGGTGCTTTGTGCGTTGACACCTACTGTACAGTTTGATGGGCTGCCATTCATAACAAATAGCACCACAATGCACCAGAGAGCAGGTGTATTGCCATGCATTGTAGCAACACATAACGTGCACGATAATGCAATACATGGGTCGGAAAGGGGCTTTGGCTCTATTCAATTCTATGCAGGAGCGATGGTGCATGTGAGTTTTTGCATGGTTGCATCACATTTGGGGAAGCTCATTCACTTCAGGGGGCTGCCCTACACATGTCAATCACACAAAAAAAGTATGGGCCCCTTTTTTTAAAATCACATACCATTACAACGATTGGCCATAAGTTACTATGCTATGTGGGGCAATTTAGTGTATGAGTTTGGGGTGCCATTAAGAATTATTGGTACTGCCACTTACCTGCCAGGAAATAGCATGCTTTCATACTGAATTGCACACATTCCTGCATTGCACATGTGTGACCACAGCCTTAAACTATATCTAAACCTAACTCTAACAAAAAGAAAAGGGATCGGGAACTTACACAATAAAGGTACCATCCATTGTGCATTAAAGAGGAACTGCAATAAAAACATCTTTGTCATTCTGAAGCTTCCCTCCAACCACTTTGCATATTATTTTATATATACTGTGATTCTGCACTTGCCAAAATGCTGCAGAAATGTCATACTTTTTACTACACTTGATAAAGTGATAATGTGTAGCCTGCACTGAGACAGTATAACATTGAGCAGAGAGGAGCTGTCAGAATTTATCGGTGATGTCAGGGGTGGTTGGGATCGAGCAGCTATTGAATACCAGCCAATAGGATGGGGTCAGGGTGGGCCGCTACCTGACTTAGAATGCATTAAGCTGAAAAAATGTTTACCTTTACAACCCCTTTAAATTTGTCAAAGCATGCGAATAGCTCCCCCGGCTATATTTTAGAGTTTAGGTCAGCATTAGAGGGGGTGGTATAACTTTGCCTGTTTTTACCACCTCTGGACGCCAGTGTGAAAGAAGCTTAACAGCAGTTTTCTTTGCTGTTGGCATGGAAAAGATGATTAAAATGTGTTCCTTTCTCCTTGTGTACATACAACTCACTGCAACTATACTTCCCATCTGTTGTGTCCCGTTGTAATTGTTATGTTTGGTATGATCCACAGAGATGCAAGTTTCAGAATGTTTGCTAACAGACTGTTTCCAATGCTTGCATGGACTTATTCATGACAAAAGGCTCTCCATGTTATTCACGTCATTTACACAGGCCACAATAGAGAACAATGAATCACAGGCTGCTGGATTATACCGCACCTTTCCAGTACACTTGGAAACAATAATAGACAAGTATCAACTGCCTTCATTTGTAGGAACTTGATCTTACCTTTTGTCATCTCCACCGATGACGTTGTTTTCCAGAAAACAAAACTATTCAGAACCATTTTATGCAACAATCACTCTCTATGCAGTTCCTCCAAACTTTCAAACCACAGACATGCTGGGCTGCCCAGCTATTACTTTTTAGTTTCAGGATTTTTTTTTTTTGCATATTCACAGTGATGGGTACAGAAAAGTCATATCATATGGAGGAAACCAGAGCAATTGTATATGGAACCTTGTATTATCACAATGTTCACTAACCAAAGAGATATGTTAGCTTTGGAAGTCACCTCCAACATTCTCTGCAAATAACTTGACTATATGTGGCCTGGCTTTATATGTACCTGCTGTACCATGTACTTGAATGAGAAAGTATACTGTTCTCTTTGTATTGCTTCCTTTGTATGAAATCCCTGCTGATCCTGCCAGTGGCTCTGCTGTTCGATTAGAAACTGACCACACTAGGCAGGAGAGTGCATCATGGTCAGCTTTCTGGCTGTACTGGGAACTCAGCTTGTTCTCCTATAATGATTAGACTTGTGTTGACATGCACAACACCCCCCCCCAACAGCCAATCACTGAGAAGACCAGTACACTAATGTTTCTTCTCCCCTAGCTCTTTATGTAGCTGAGAACAGAGGGAATGTGATCCCTTCTAAAAAAGGAAAATAAAAAGGTATTTATACATTTTTTTTATAAACATTCAGAAATAACCACAACTGAAAGCGCTGATCGGAGCCACCTCATATGGAAAAATTCTCAGATGAAATCAGTTTATTATTGACATTATGTTAGGTTGATGGATACCAACAGTTAAAATCTCCTTGCATAGATGGAACAGCTATGCAACATATAGCACTGTGACAGTGCCTTATTGGGAGGTGAAGTGTGGACCACACTTCATAGCCCAATACGGTACTGTCACAATGGTATATATGTTGTTGGTATTCATCAAACTTACATAATGTCAACAATAAACTGACTTATGATTTTATTTCACTGGCTACATCTGAGAATTTTTCCATATGAGGTGGCTCCGATCAGTGCTTTCAGTTGTGGTTGTTTCTGAATGTTTGTGCCTTTTTCACACCACTCCTGGTGTGCCTACACACACAGCTGCTCTTCGGTCTCTCATAGGACAACACTGTTCCCAGTGAATCATTGTCCCAGTCCCCTGGCGCCACACTTAATATGGTTGTTATAATGTTTTTTATATTTATACACAAAAGTTTGCCATTCATTTCTTTTTTTAATCATACCTAACTAGGTGGATGCAGCATTGGTCCGACGATGCATCTGTCCCCAGCTGATTCTAGGACTGAGAACCAAGCGATCAAACACTGCTGGTCGCTCAGTTCTCAGTGGCTTCCTGAGAGGCTGAGACGGGGTGTCGATCCAGAGTTCTGGACAGATCCTGACCATATCGCAATCTTTCCCCAACCTGGACCGGCTCTGTGACATCAGCCCACAGCAGGCTTCAGCCTGCTGTCAGCTAAAAACTGTAACAAATTGCACTCCTGTGACCCACAGGAGAAGTACAGCCAAAAATTATTTTGTCCATACAGAAAAAAGTATAAAGGTAATTTAACTCCCCCCTTCGCAGCAGCACCTAATAGCCTTTTCTCACTACCATGCAATTCATTTTAAGCCCTTGTACACACGGTCGGACATTCCGTCAACAAAATCCGACGGATTTTGTCCGAAACTGGTGTTGCATACACATCGTTGGACAAAGTTGTCGGAAAATCCGATCGTACATAACATGACGACGTTATTTCGGTACGACAGTACTATGTTCAGGCTAGTAGCCAATAGCTTTGGTCTAAGATCTGAGCATGCGTGGCACTTTTTCCGATCAGAATTCTATACAAACGATTGGACAAAATCTGATCGGATCATATTGTTGGAAAATTTTATAGCCCAGCTCTAAAACTTTGTCGGATGGATATTCCGACTGAAACAGTCCGATGGAGCCCACACACGGTCAGATTATCCGACAACACGGTTCCGATCGGACATTTTCCGTCTGAATGTCCGACCGTGTGTACAAGGGCTAAGAAGATAATTAGTTCCCCATTGACTTCTATTGCATGCAATACCGCATGTGGCCAGAGGTGGGGGGGCATCGGAGAGACGCGGAAATACTCAGAGACCGCTTGGAAACCCTTTCTGTGGGTTTCAGAGTGCATCCGAGCAGTCTCTGAGCATTTTCGAGTCTCTCCAGTGCCCCCCCACCTCTGGCCACATGCAGTATTGCATGCAATAGAAGTCAAATTATATTTGTTTTTATTGACTTCTATGGGGAAACTCACTTTAATATTGCGAGTGCTTTAGATCAGTATTTCTCAACCGTCTTTCAGTCAAGGCACCCTTTGAAATTATATACACTTTCAAGGCACCCTTTAAAATGATGGCCAGTATCGAGGCACACCATTCTAAAATGTAACAAAACTATTGTTTTACATAATGCAGCAAAATCCACACACATAGGACACCCAACATTAGAGGTGATTGTTTCTTTTGAAGAAAATACACCTTTGCACACTGGTACTGGTTAGTATTCAAAATTTTCTCTGCTCCCTCAATTTCTCTCCATCAGTCAGCTAATATGTGCTGAGGGAGAGAGGCAGAGAAGGGTCAATTAAGGATGCTGTGGAGGCAACAGGCATCTTCCTTATCAATTGATGACATCATCGGTTGTTAGGATGCCAGTGTCTAGAAAGTCATAATCAAAACTTGTGACTAATGCCACGTACACACGACTGGACTTTTTGACAGAAACGGTCAGACGGAACGAGTCCGTCGGACAATTCGATCTTGTGTGGGCTCCATCAGACCTTTGCTTGCCAAAAATCTGGTGGACTTTAGAAATAGAACATGTTTTACATTTTTCCACCGGAACTCCACCGGATCGAGAAATCCGTTCGTGTGTATGCTAGTCCGATGGACAAAAACGGACTCTAGGGCAGCTATTGGCTACTGGCTATAAACTTCCTTATTCTAGTCCAGTCGTACGTCGGACTTTGGTGTGATTGTGTGTGGCGAAGTCCGTTCATTCGGAAAGTCCGTCGGAACTCTGCCGAAAGTCAGTCGGGAAGACCGTCGGACCTAGTCCCCCGAAAAGTCCGGTCGTGCGTACGCGGCATTAGTAAGTAAAAGGCAGGCTTGATCCACCTGCTGGCTTGTATACAACTTTTGATAACATTTTAGACATTTTGCCAAGGCACCCCTGAAGAAGCCTCAAGGCACCCCAGAGTGCCTGAGCCTGAGACTGCTTTAGATTACAAGCATTCTCCTGAAAAGGTTTATAATCCAAGGTTCCACTGTATCTATATATCCAGATATACTGTATAACTAAAGATCTTTAACACCAATATCTCCAATTAGGCACTGTGACACAGTTCGGTTGCAGAGGCCCCTGATGAGTTAACTTGCAAGGCGTAACACAATCTGGCTTGAGAAGATGAACACTGACTCATCTGTGGAGCGGTGGCTTCCTGGGGACACTTGTACAGATGAGCAAACCGATGGCAAAAAAGTCTGGAACACGCCACCTGCAAGGCAAATCAGGCCTATCTAGTCTATCTCTTGGTCCTTAATCTGACTATAGGCTATCAGTGCTTCCGGGCCTTTACCCGTCTAAATGGCCTGTCCTGTTGCTACACCCTGAGCAGTTTACCATTCCCTAGGCTAATACTAGCTATGACCCCCCCGACCAAAAAGGGACACTGTTGCTTACTGAAGTACTGAATACTTCAATACTGAATACTGAATACTGACTTCAACATAAACCAGTCACTTGTTATAATCAAATGAGCTTTGCTCTCATACACTTGAGAATAGCTCAAGTATATTGCAGGTTGCGTCTGCCATGATATAATCTCTTTTGCTGCACATGGCTGCCTGCAGGGTGAGGGTGGAACTGCAGGGATGCAGGGCAGGCACTGAGCAGAGATGCAGGGCCAGCCACCCGCTCACCTGCAAGCCACCTGCCTGCTCACCCACCCACCCACGAGCTGCCGAGCCACCCGATCACTCACCCGTCCGCTGAGCTGCCCGCTTGCTCACTCACCCGCAACTGATTTCCCCTTGCCCCCCCCCCCCCCGATCCACCCCTGGTTCAGAGTTCAGCTAGAGGAAACTTTGGAGAATGCCCAAGCTCATCTCTAATATTGAAACTAAATTAAAAATATTAATAACTGAGAAGAAATGCAGACAGTAAAAATTGCAGCCTCTCCTAACATCACTGATTAGTATAGGAGTGTACCCTTGCATTGGTGGTCAGTGTGGGTCAGTGTTCCTCATTGCTCATTGTTCAAGCAATCCCTTGCAACCTCAGGAGGATCCCTAGGGTTCCACGGAACGCTGTTTGAGAAAGGCTGTACTATTGTATTCCTATCCACTCCTTCCTACATAGAAGCTTTTATGATTATTCTGATAACTTTGCAAGGATAGTCAATGTGGCTGCCATCCAGCTCCATACTAATGCGTAGCAGTCTTATCACCTTTAGCTAATGTTTTCTTACTGTTGGACACACCTTTTCCTGTAAATTAGCCCTGAATAAAATCTGTGATTGATTAATCATAGTAAAAAGGATCCTAGTTTCCTAGGATCCTTACATTCAGGTATGACTTTGACAAACAAAGGAAATTGTTTATTTATTTATTTATTTTATGTACCTATCTAGCACCATCAATTTGCGCAGCGCTTTTACATATATATATTTCATTCACATCAGTAAAATGTAGATTAAAATTCGCTAATCAAATTGTGTACCAGTAACACTGTAATATTTAATTTCTAAAATTTGTGATTGTGATCATCGTTACGCAAGCTGTAGTATTTAACCACTTGCTAACCAGGGCAATTTTTTTATTTTTTGCACATGTTAAAATCTGTATTTTTACATAATTTTCCATAATATTTTGCTAGAAAGCATTATAGGGTTTATTTAGTAAAACTGGAGAGTGCAAAATCTGGTGCAGCTGTACGTGGTAGTTAATCAGCTTCTAACTTCAGCTTGTTCAATTCAGTTTTTGACAATAAGTGCCGGGTCACACTGGGGCGGCTTCAAAGTTGCCCGACTATGACGCCGTCCAGCACAGCCAGCTGTAGCGCGGCTTACAAACGACTTCTATAATACATTCTACATAGTCTATCACCTCTTCAATCCATCATGAATGCTGCTGCCAGACTCATCCACCTTACCAATCGCTCTGCCTCTGCTACTCCTCTCTGTCAATCCCTCCATTGGCTTCCGCTCAGCCAAAGAATTAAATTCAAAATACTAACAACTACGTACAAAGCCATCCACAACTCTGTCCCCAGCTACATCACTAGCTTAGTCTCTAAATACCAACCCACTCGTTCTCTTCGTTCCTCTCAAGACCTCCTGCTCTCTAGCTCCCTAATCACCTCCTCCCATACTCTCCTCCAGGACTTTTCCAAAGCCTCCCCAATCCTATGGAATGCCCAACCCCAATCTGTCCGCCTATCTCCTACTTTATTAGCTTTTGGGCGATCCCTGAAAACCCTTCTCTTCAGAGAAGCCTATCCTACCCACACCTAACAACTGTATTTTCATTTTCTCCATCAGCTCATCCCCCATAGTTATTACCTTTTTTTTTCAACTTGACCCTCCCTTCTAGATTGTAAGCTCTAACGAGCAGGGCCCTCTAGTCCCTCCTGTATTGATTTGTATTGTTAGTGTACTGTCTGCCCTCATGTTGTAAAGCGCTGCGCAAACTGTTGGCGCTATATAAATCCTGAATAATAATTTAATAGAAGTCAATGCAAGCCGCTCCAAAGTCGCCCCCACCCCAAGTAGTACAGGAACCTTTTTCTAAATTGGAGTGACTTAGGTCACTCCCATTAGAACGGTTCCATTGCTCTGCACGGAGCGCGACTTGTCAGTCTAATGTCCCGTACACACGATCGGATTTTCCGACAGCAAATGTTGGATGTGAGCTTGTTGTGGGAAAGTCCGACCGTGTATATGCTCCATCGAACATTTGCTGTTGGAATTTCCACCCACAAATGTTTGAGAGCAGGTTCTCAAATTTTCACGATAAAAATTACTATAGCTACAGCGTGAAAAAGCCCTGTTGTAGACATTGCATTAGTGAAAAGGAATCTTACGTGGATAATGTTGACCGGAAAAAATTGTGAGTGTCCTACGAAACAAACAATCCTCTTTTGATAAAATATGGTCTCCTTGGTTAGCCTACCTGCAGGTCCCACATGAACGCGGCTGATATTGTATGGAGGATCCCCAGGTGGAAGCACTTCTTTCTATAATTTTTTATCTATCCTTACCTTTTCTATTGTTCTTTTGATTCTTGACAGTCTTGGCTTCATGTTCTGTCCTTTTCTTAACAGAGCTGCTCATGTTTACAGTTGGGGAGCTTGAGTTCCTTATGTGGGATTGTTTTATTGTACGGGAAATACTCAGGGAGATATACTCACTGGATTAAGGCTTTACTACTTCACAGGCCTCCTTATAGTGATTACACTATGGTGAGGTGTTGACCTCCAGATCCTTATGATTTGTTGCTTTTTTAGGCCGGGTTCACACCGCTGCGATGCGGGAACGCCGCGAATCCGCGGCGTTTTCCCGCATCGCATTACTCCCGCCGGCAGTTCACACTGCCCTATGCGGATGGCTGGGAGTGTCAATGATATGTTAATGACACCCCCAGATCCGTCCGCATATCACAGTGCGATCTGCCGACTTGCACAGGAATCGGATCGCATGGTGTGAACCCCCATGCGATCCGATTCTGTTGCGGACCAAAAAAAGGGTCCCATGCGAGTTTGCTGCGGGACCGATGCGAATTCAGCCATACTATCTGTATGGCTGAACTCGCATCGCTACGGAGATCGGATGTGATTTGCGGTGCGAATCACATCCGGATCTCCCCCCGCAGCAGTGTGAACCCAGCCTTAAGAGCGACTGTCTACACAGCTATCTCCCAATGTTAACAATGCTTGTGCTATATGGAGTTCGAGTATACACCTGTGGCCTTATGAAGGACTAAACCTAACTACAAAGATCTTCCTTAGTTTCCCCTTTTAGTATATTTGTCCCTCTTACCCCCACTTATTTATCATTCTTGTTTTATGTACAGATCATGCAAGGATTGTTTGTTGCTCTGGATAGTGATCGCTTACTTTTTGTTCTTTTCAAAAAATAATAATAACAAACTATTGAAACAGAAAATATAAAATTATAATGTGTTGTCAAGTAAACGGATATCAAAAAGACCTAAAATTGGGCATGCTGGTGAAATGGTGACAAACTAAGGTACCTAAAATTGCCATGATGTAATGTTTTAACCACTTGTCACCTTGCCACAGTACATTTACTGTGGCAGGGCGGCAGCTTTGACATTACTGAGCACATGCACACTGGCATGACCCCTGGGGCATGCAGAATTGCAATCCAGTGCCCTCTGTGTCCAGTGGACACAGGGGATCACGGTTCTCGATCGCCGTGAGCGGCCGGAGTATCATGTGAACTCTATGATTGGTCATAGCGATCACATGATGTTAGTATAAACAAAACAGTCACAAATGGCTTTCATTCATGACTGTTTTGCTTACTATTGTGATGCTGTGATTCACCCACAGCTATCACATGGTACCTTACAGCATTTTGTACCATGTGAGTAGCTGTAGCCAGTCACAGATCACAAGCTGTCATGAATGAAAGTCTTTCCTGAAAACTATAACTATTGCTTAAAACAGTGAGCATCACTATTATAAACAATAATAGTGAAAAACAAAACCCAGATCACCTTCCAGAATAGTACAGTGTCACTATGGTTACACTAAACTACTCTGATGACAGGATGTAAAAAAAAAATCTTAAAAAAAAGAACAAAAATCTTAAAGAAAATAATCTTAAATATGGAATAAAGCATTATTTTTTTACATAATGTCACCAGTCAGTATCCCTGATCACCGCTACTCCAGTTAAATGATGATGATGATGTACTGCATTAATGACAGTATGTAAAAGAAATAAAAATAATGAAATTTCTTAATTTCCCAAAAAATAGTGGCAAACACAATGGAGATGGCAACATCTTTCCCAGACAATCCGTTTAACAACACTGATGAGCAGGAGTCTGCACTGGTGGACAAATCCAGAGAAGCTCTTCCATTCCATCATTTGGGTTCCCACTCATGGACCACAATTACTTTAGATGCAAGTGGCCAGGGGTGGGGTGTCCATTGTAGAAAATTCCGGATTCAGGGAAGATGGTCCTTTCCCACCAGAGGGATAGTGTCCAATGCCTAGAAATGAGGTTAGCATTTCTAGCCTTAACCTCTTTTGCATCTCAGGTCAGGGGGAAGAGAGTGCTTCTGCATTTGGACAACAAGGCTGCAGTCTCGTACCTTCAGAAACAAGGGGGCACCCACAGCAAGACACTTCTGAGGGAAGTGGAACCTGTAATACTCTGGGCAGAGAGGAACCTGGTAGACCTTAGGGCAATATATCTCCCAGGCAGAATGAAAACAGATGTCTTATTGAGGAGGTTTGGGGACACCGACAAGTGGCCTCTCCATCCCCATGTGTTCAACCAAATCTGCAATCTATGGCAGACCCCACATGTGGATCCCTTTTCTACGCAGGAGAACTCCAAACTCAGGAGATTCTTCTCTCGCCTCCCACATCCACAAGCGGAGGGAGTAGATGCACTATCTTGTCCTTGAACCTTCAAGTCAGCTTACGCCTTTCCTCCCCACCCGCTCATATCAAAGTTTCTCCTCAGACTCCTGAGGGAACCAGTCCAAGTTCTGGCAGTGCTACCCTATTGGCCGAGGAGACCTTGGTTTCCACTAGCCATGCGCCTCAGTTTGGATCCTCTGATCAGAATTCCCCCTTCCGCACTTCTTGACCCATGGCAGGCTGGCCCATCCAGACCCACAGTAGCTGAATCTTCATGTATGGAGGTGGAAAGGAGGAGGTTTGAATCATTAGGCTTTTCCCAAGAAGTCATATCCACCCTGTTAAAAGCCAGAAAACATACGACCAACACAATTTATGTGAGTATTTGGGACAAGTTCTTATCCTATGCCACAGGAAAAGAGTTTGATCCTATCTCTCCTTCCACTGCTGATGTTCTGAGTTTTCTGCAAACTGGTCTCCATTTGGGGCTCAGCCAGAGTTCCCTTAAGGTACAAGTGTCTGCAATTTCTGCAGCAACTAACACCAGGTGGGCAGAAGACCCACTAGTGGTTACATTACTCAGGGGCATTTTGAAGATGTGTCCTCCATCCAGACGTTCCTTTCCAAAGTGGGATCTTCCCCTAATATTGGAAGTCCTATCCACTCAATTTGGAATTTAACTTTAAAAACAAATTTTCTGTTGGCTATTACATCCGGCAGGAGGATTCCGGAACTACAGTCTCTGGACGTGGGGGATGATCATATATCCTTTTTCCCAGAAAGGGTAGAACTTCACCCTCTCCAAGGGTCTATGCCTAAGGTCACCACAATGGCACATCTATCGGAGCCATGGGCGTTACCAGTTTTCATGGACTCAGAATGAAATTCCTGTCACGAGTTAGACATATCCAAAGTCCTCAGGGCCTACTTGGAAGCCACAGCAAGTTTCAGGAACTCTGAAAGATTATACATCATCCCATGGGGCAAGAATAGAGGAAAGTAAGCTTCTACCAGAACCTTGGCATCCTGGGTTGTCAAGCTAATTTAGAAAGTTTACAGGGTAAAACATTTTTTTTTTAATTTTGGGCAGATTTTTTTTGCCATCTTTGTCCCATCTCTGCAAATTAAGGGAATTTCTAGGGACCCCCAGGTCACAAGAACTAGTGTCCCCATTGGAAGAGTTCCCCTCTATTACTTTTCTGGGGAAAACCCAAAATTTGTGATTTTCTTTTACTTTTACTTTCAATGATAATGGTAACAGGACAAATAGGGTGAATCTCCATAATGGGGGCACAGGCAAAAAAAAAAAAAAAAAAAAACCTGATAGGTGTTCTAATCCCTCTCCACACTATCCACAATTGAAAAAAACATTTTGCCTTTTGTTATACTTTAACCCAATCACTAAAATCTTAGCTTTAATATTTTAATATTAAATTTAATATTAAATATTTAAGCTTTAATATTTTAATGTAATTTTAGAAGTTGTTTTTCATTTTAAAAAATCCTTTAAATATGCAGTTTTCAAGAAATTGATAATTGTCGATCCTGCCATGAAGGTCCTTTTTCAGACACTTCCTGTCATAACTGTTTCCCAACTGTGCTCCTGTATTGTCACTGTACCTACACACCCACAAAAAGTTGGTATGGTCCATTGTAGTCACTTTTAGGAAGCCGGTCCAGAGCAATGGTGTAGAGCCAACACCGGAGCCCCTGCATGTGAACAGGCAGAGGCTGAAAGAGACTGGAGGAAAACAGCAGTATTGATATTCAAGAAAGGAACAGAAGGAACCATGTTGATTGTTTATTATGCAGGATGCTTTGGCAAACTAAATGTAATCCATCAATGTTTAGATATACATTAACCTATAATCAGTCAACCCAATACTGATATATGGAATTGCTGGAGAATTAAAATAGCTGACAGATTCCTAAGTCTCTCTGGGAATTGTGTGTGTTTGATTTCCTAGGTCTCCATACCTGCCATGGAGACTCCAAGGTAGGCAGGAACAGAGCTGGGAATTGTGACATCTTGCTGTTGAAGTCTTAAGATATAGGATACCAGTGACTCAGCCTTGATTAAACAAGTTGGACCTAACATTAAAATCCACGTTTCACATGAATCAATAAGGTAAATGCATTGCAGAGAGGAGGGACTTGAATCTAATCTTTAAATTGCTGTAGCTGAGATAGGCCATTACAGTGACTGCTGGGGTTGATTTGCTGAAAGCAAATAAGCTAATTGTTTTGCATGGAAAATTTCCCCAGATCTTAATGAATGTGGTGACATTTTACTTTGCAAAGAAAACCCAATCACATGCAAGGAAAAAAAAAACAATACTTTTTTTTAAACATTATTGGATGATGGAAGTCAACAGAGCTTCACCTCATTCACTAAGCTCTGCAGAAAATTCCCATGCAAAGTGCAACTTCCCTTGCATGTGAATAGTCTATATGCCAATCAACCCAAGTATTTCAGCTAAAGAAGAAGGAGGACATGAATTGTAGAGGAAAGGCAAATGGAGGGGCAGTATATGAGCCAACAACAGAAGAAGAACGTACACAGATGTTCCCCACTAAGACTAAAAAAATGCAGAAAACTGATTTCTCTCTCTGAAATAATTTTTTAGTAACCAGTTCAGCAGGGTTTCAACATCAATCTCACAAATGGTAATTATCTGAGCTTTTTCTTTGTTAAACAGATCTTTCCATACACATACGTAAAGTGTTACTAAACCCACAACAGTAAAATCAGTCTGTATATACAATAGAGCATGCTTGTTATACTCACTGTGGAACCTAAGGGGTTAATCCTCTGCCTTTTCTTCTCTGATCCCCCCCCCCCCCTTCTTCCACTGATTCCTAATAATTTCCTGATAACACACAATCTATGGAGTCAGGCTGCACATGCTCAGTTTGGTGTGTATTGCTAGAGAGGGTTTTTTCTTTTTGCTTGGGAGGATCAGCACAGGGCCAATCAGCACTGTCCAGACAGAGGGTCAGGGGTCTTGCAGTCTCATAGGACAGTCAGAAAACTCCTCCTACAAGCTTTAACCAGTGCTTGGCTGGACACTGAATGAAGTCACAAGGCTGCTCTAACTGCCGATGAAAAAAGGTATTTAGCAGTTTATATTTACTAAAATATGTGCATTTCCATGTTCTGTGTACTGTGGGAGACCAGATACAGTGAATGCAGGGTTCTGGGTTTATTAACACTTTAATTTACTAAGAGAAGAAGACACATCTAGTGATAGCCTTATCTTGAGAAAAATAAGGAACGATCAGAAAATTACAACATGGCTGATCCCCAAATTGCTGCCAGTTTGCTCATTCCCATTGACACTTGGGAAAAAAAAGTGAAAAGAATCATACGCAGAATAGAAGTCTATTTAGTACTTTGGCCTGAATTTAGTTATTATTACTATTAATAGTAATAATAATACATATAACAAGTTAACCAAAGTAATCTGCTGCCTTATTAATGGAAAGGCCATGAAACTGAATTTCAATTCTTTTATCATGAGAAATTCTTCACATAACTCAGTGTCTTCTCACAGCAGATTCAAGTAGACAAACAAAGCAGCTTTGTACTGATACATATTTCTAGGCTGATTTTTTTATCAGCCAGATATATTTTTCTGTACCCAGGCGTGGGAATGGGATACTCAGCTATTACCACACAGTATAAAATGTTTGAAAAATTATTGCATTAAATGCCAACTGAACCTTCTGTGCTTATTAGGACTCTTTCACATGAGATTAGTAGGGCAGGCAAAAAAATGGCAGTTGATCCTCGTTGTTACCACCCCCCGAGTGTGCATCTACAAGCAAACATGGCAGCCAGAGGTGATGTACACATGCTGTAGCCATGATGCTTTGCTTGGTATCCGCATGAATTTGAATTTGGCATGCTGAGTTTGACAGGCAGCACCATCTGTCAAACTCACCCATTGAAGTCAATGGAGCTGCGTCACAACCGCGACCCAAACACTCACCATCACTGTGACACAACAGATATATACCAGTGCTTGTACAGTGCAAACATCTCAAGGTTTCCACATCCTTTTGTAGCAGAAATACAGGCAAGAGTATTAACTTTTTCAGCACTTGGTTTGGTTTTCCCTTGTGGGATCCTGTAGTTTCCTGGAATGGGATTTCTCAAAGCCTCTATGCAGGGGCGGACTGACCATTTGGCTACTCGGGCACTGTCCGAGGGCCCGGGCCACTAGGAGGCCCCATCAGGGTTGCCAGCCTCAGTAAAACCAGGCACAGTATGTAAAAATCTGTGTTTTTTTTTACATTTGTCTCTGAAATGTCCCTTACTGACATCCTTTTGATATAAAAATCCTGAGATTATAGCTGCCCCAACTCTCCAGTACCTTCTCAGCCAATAGAAACATGTCTGTGTATACTGTGTGTACATGTATGGGGATACTGTGTGATTGTATACTGTGTGTGTGTACCGTGTGGCCCCATAATCTCTGATTGCCTGGGGGGCCCATAATCTTTTATTGTCTGGGGGCCCCATAATCTCCTATTGCTCGGGGGCCCCATGAGTTGTCAGTCCGCCCCTGCCTCTATGGCTAACAGGGGCACCAATACACAAACTTTACCCCTAGCAGTGGAAGAGTTGGAGAGATCCAGCTTGGTCTGCCCGGAGTACAGGTTCATCTTCCTTGGACCCATTTTAGCTGCAGATTGTGCCCAGTTCTGTCCCCAGACACAAGTCTATGCTAGAGTAATTCACAATTACACAGAACAGTAAGAGGTGCCTTCATATCTTCACAAGAAGTCAATGCAATGTCAGCTTTGGGGCTGATTTACTAAATAGACTGTGTGACTTGCTCCAGAGCTAAAATAAGATGAAGCTTCACTTTGCAAAGAATGCCCAATCACATGCAACCAACATTTAAAAATTATTGGATGATGGAAGTCAGCAGAGCTTCCCCTCATTTACTAAGCTCTGCAGTAACTGTACTTGCAAAGTGTACAGTCCATTTACCTTTAGTAAATCAACCCCTTTATGTAACAGGGTTTAATGAGTTATTCCAAAAAATAATAATAATACATGCAAAAAATAGTTTTAAAAAATTCCATGAGGCCAGGATCTGTGATTTTTTTTTTAGCACAGACATTTACAAAGGAAGTAAAGTTTATATTGCTGGAAAAATGACATCTTTCTCCTGCCTATTTATTTTTTAAATGTGTAGTGATAGCTGACTATAAGTGTAACATTATGTGTCCTCCCCATCACTCATCTATACTTGTGTCCCTTTAATGCTGGACGCCAGTGACTGTCATCATCATATTGGCAAGCCAACCCACTGGATTGTGGGACTAGTAGTTCTTGTGACAGGTGGTTCCAATGCATAACTATATGCCAGGACTACATATCCCAGGGATACTTGCTACTATCCAGGGGACTTCTGGGAGAGACTATAAAGGAGATAGGAGTTCTGTCTCGTGGTCTTTTCTTCCTGGGCCTTGTGTAATGCATACCTCTCCATGACAGGGAGAGAGAGTTTGCGACCTACCACGCGATGTCAAGAAACTCTAGCCCGGGCTCCTAGGGGCTGTTCTCCAGACATCTCCACGGCACCAACTCAGCAGCTCTACACCACATTCGTTCACACTCAGCATCCGTGTGTTATCGCTGGGGGTTCCATCGACGGACGTCTCTTCCTGGGTCGCTGACTTCAAGGCCTTTAGTTAGGACCAGTAATTGGTTGCATTGTATATAGACACCTTTACCTTTGGAACACTTTACTGCACTTCTATTTGAACACTGTACATAGACATCTTTATCTACAATCAATTCAAGGAATACCATTAGTCTGTTTAAGCCAGCCAGTCTGTTCATTCATCACTGTGCCTTATTGTATATAATCTAATGAGCTCCAACTGCCAGTGAAGACTATCAGGCCTGCACCATGGACATTGCTGCTGATTTATCGTCGTATAACACTCACCCCAAGTTTAGGAGGACATTTTTAGGAAAAAAACTTTTAGGAGGGAAGTCTAAGGAAAAAACGCCCATCAATGCAGCCTTATCAGTGTCCATCTGCAGCCTTGCCCATCCATTTGCAGCTTTGTCCAGTGTCATTGCAGCCTTGTCAGTGTCATTTGCAGCCTTGTAAGTATAGCCTTGTCATTTGCAGCCTTGCCCCAGTGTCATTTGCAGCCTTGTCATTGCAGTCTTAAAGTTTAAAAATGGCTCTTGGGTCCTCTCGGCAGTGTGACAACATATTCGGCAACCCATCGCAGTTTGCTATGGATGTGACGTTCCATCGCCGCCATCTTGGTACACCCCACACTCGTCCACAGTAAGGATACACTAACTAATACACTCCCACGGAATTTTGCATTTTACACGTATTTATAACAGTAAAGTCAGTTTATATAGTGAAATACAGGACTTAGAACTCCGTCTAACTACTTAGATCTTGAATTTTAAAAGCAGCGGCAACCCTGCTCATCTCACAGGCTTGCTAATCCGACAGAAGTTCGCTGCTTTTAAAATTCAACATCTAAGCAGTCAGACGGAGTTGTAAGTCCTGTATTTCACTATATACTAACTTTATTGTTATAAATACATCTAAAATGCAAAACTCCGGTGGGTGTAACAACATGTCCGCTTTACCCCTTCTTAGTGTATCCCTACTGTGGACAAGTGTGAGGTGTAGCAAGATGGTGACGACGGAAAGTCACTTCCGTAGAAAACTGCGATGGGTCACCGGATATGTCGTTACAGCGGCTCTCGGGTCCTCTCACAGTCCCGAGCGGAGCCGAGAGTAGCCGAGTGTACTCAGCTCAGCTCACAGTCATGCCCAGTCCCTGTGTTATGTCCATCATAGGGTGGGACTGGGCGTGACTGTGAGCGGAGATGAGCACACTCGGCTAGGTATCTCAGCGGGGCTCGTGGGGCCCCCTATTGGGTGGGGCCCATGGACTCGAGCCCAGTCAAGCCCAATAGTAAGTCCGGCCCTGGCCATCAGTACATCAGGTGTAATCAATTTTGTTATGATTTGCACCATAGCTTGTAGACTCTCTAACTTTCACAAAGACCAAATAATATCCACTAATTTGGGTTATTTTTACCAAAGATATGTAGCAGTATAAATTGTGGCCAAAATTTATGAAGAAAAATAAATAATTTGCAAAAAGAAACTAAGAAAAATGCGATTTTTTTCAAAATTGTCGGTCTTTTTTCATTTATAGCGCAAAAAAAAAAAAAACATAGGTGATCAAATACCACCAAAAGAAAGCTCTATTTGTAAGAAAAAAAGGACAAAAAATGAATTTGGGTACAGTATTACATGACTGAGAAATTGTCAGTCAAAGTGTGAGAGCACTGAAAGCTGAAAATTGGTCTGGGCAGGAGGGAGGTTTAAGTGCCCAGTAGGCAAGTGGTTAAAAATCACAAAAAGTCCCTTGTCATAAATCCATTGTCAATCATGATGTCCGGAAACCTGATGGCCGGCCACACATGAAGCCAAATGCCAGTACCCTGAGCTGTCATAAGCTATATTAATTAAGGGGCAGGGATAGTGGTGGTAAAATCATTGCCCAAATATGGCCATAGTTGGAAATTATATAACGCTCTATTCCCCGCTCATTTGCGTACATTGCCAGGGACAGTGGTCAGTGTGTCAGTGGTTGGTAAGGATGCAGCGGGTGCAAGCAACCACTGCTTTATTTGCAACCATCAGCAGTGGGAAGCTGTCATGTTCTTCCAAGAAAATCACTAAGTATTTGGTTTTTGGACCAAACAGTGAGTACATCCCTATTGAGAAATTGCATAAATGTAAGCTTATGTGGTTTTCCACCAAAAATGTATGTTCCTTTAGCAAATGTCATGTTGCCACCAGGTCTCTACCTAGTCCAGTCAGAGAACGCTTTGCATTCATTCAGAAAATGCAAAAGATTCTCTAAATGGGGCCTGTGCTGAGCTGCCAACATTCTGTGTTCAGAATGCATCAGGCCAGCCACTTACCCTAGGTTCACACCTATGCGTTTTCTAGTGCGTTTTGCAGTTTGCAGAAATGCACTACAGTCCATTTAACATGGTTTCCTATGGTGCAAGTTAAAATATATGTGTTTTGCGGCCGATGCATTTTTGGAAAGGGTTGGGGACTTTTTTCTATGATTTATGGGTAATAGACTTCAATGGAACTGGACCAGAAACGCAAGTGTTGTGTTTGTGATGCGATTTTTTTTATGTGTTTTGCATTTTCATTTTAACACTGTATGTAGCTGGTTGGTAAGCAGGGGGCCATAGTTTGTTAACATTTCACAGTTTTTTGGTGAATGGGTAGGCACCCGGTACCCAATCAAATGGGCGGGGGTCAGCATCTGGGGCGATCCCTCATTAACCACTTGACCACTGGGCACTTAAATACCCTTAATAACCAGACCAATTTTCAGCTTTCGGTGCTCTCACATTTTGAATGACAATTACTCAGTCATGCAACACTGGACCTATATGAAATTTTTGTCCTTTTTTTCACACAAATAGAGCTTTCTTTTGGTGGCATTTAATCACTGCTGGGTTTTTTATTTTTTGTGCTATAAAAGAAAAAATACAGAAAATTCTGTAAAAAAATGAATTTTTCTTCGTTTCTGTTATAAAATTTAGCAGATTAGTAATTTTTTCTTCATAAATTTTGGCCAAAATTTATACCACTACATATCTTTGGTAAAAATAAGTACAAATTGATGGATATTATTTGGTCTTTGTGAAAGTTATAGAGTCCACAAGCTATGGTGCCAATATCTGAAAATTGATCACACCTGAAGTACTGACGGCCTATTTCAATTCTTGAGACCCTAACATGCCAGAAAAGTACAAATACCCCCCAAATGACCCCTTTTTGGAAAGAAGACATTCCAATGTATTTAGTAAGAGGCATGATGAGTTTTTTGAAGTTGTCATTTTTTCCCACAATTCTTTGCAAAATCAAGATTTTTTTTACTTTTTTTTTTTTTTTTTTCACAAAATTGTCATATTATCAGTTTATTTCTCACACAGCATATGCATACCACAAATTACACCCCAAAACACATTCTGCTATTACTTCCGAGTACGGTGATACCACATGTGTGAGACTTTTACACAGCGTGGCCACATACAGAGGCCCAACATGCAGGTAGCGCCATCAGGCGTTCTGGAGCACCCAGGACAATTCTGACATTTCTCTCCTACATGTAAAAATCATCATTTATTTGCTAGAAAATTACATTGAATCCCAAAACATTATATATGTTTTTTTAGCAAACACCCTGGAGAATACAATGGTGGTCGTTGCAACTTTTTATCTCACACGGTATTTGCGCAGCAATTTTTCGAATGCTTTTTTTTGGAAAAAAAACTGTTTTGTGCTTAAAAAAAACAGTAAAGTTAGCCCAATTTTTGCATAATGTGAAAGATGAAGTTACACAGAGTAAATCGATACCTAACATGTCACTCTTCAAAATTGCACAGGCTCGTAGAATGGCGCCAAACGGCTACTTAAAAATCCCCATAGACGACGATATAATTTTTTTTTTACTGGTTATATGTTTTGAGTTACAGAGGAGGTCTAGGGCTAGAATTATTGCTCTCGCTCTAATGTTCGCAGCGATACCTCACATGTGTGGTTTGAACACCGTTTTCATATGTGGGCGGGACTTACGTAGGCGTTCGCTTCTGCATGCGAGCACATGGGGACAGGGGCGCTTTAAAAAAAAACATTTATTGTTCATTTTACTTTATTTATTTTAGTTTGACATTTTTTTCCCCAAAAATACATTTTTTGATCACTTTTATTCCTATTACAAGGAATGTAAACATCCCTTGTAATAGGAATATGGCATGACAGGTCCTCTTTACAGTGAGATATGGGGTCAGTAAGACCCCGCATCTCATCTCTAAGCTGGGAAGCCTGGAAAAAAAAAAAGATTCTGGATTTGATCGTATTGGCGAGTCGGTAGAAGCACCGGAGGGCGGCGGGAGGGGGGGTGTCTATGGCTGGGTATTGCAGGGTATCACCGACTATGGCTGGGTATCTCAGAGTATGGCTGGGTATCTCAGAGTATGGCGTTGCAGAGTATTGCGTTGCAGAGCATTGCAGGATATTGGAGGGTGTTGCAGAGCATTGCAGAGTGTTGCACGGTATTGGCGGGTGTTGCAGAGCATTGCAGAGTGTTGCAGGGTATTGGTGGGTGTTGCAGAGCATTGCAGAGTGTTGCAGAGCATTGCAGAGTGTTGCAGGGTATTGGCGGGTGTTGCAGAGCGTTGCAGGGTGTTGCAGAGTGTTGCAGAGTATTGCAGGGTATTGCAGAGTAATGCAGAGTATTGCAGAGTATTGCAGGGTATTGCAGGGTATTGCAGAGTATTGCAGGGTATTGCAGGGTATTGCAGGGTATTGCAGAGTATTGTAGAGTAATGCAGAGTAATGCAGAGTATTGCAGAGTAATGCAGGGTATTGCAGAGTAATGCAGAGTATTGCAGAGTAATGCAGGGTATTGCAGGGTATTGCAGAGTAATGCAGAGTAATGGCAGGGTATTGCAGAGTATTTGCAGGGAATTGAGGGGTTAATTTTCGGTGAGCAGCGATGTGGGCACTGCAGATGCAGCCCACATCGCTGCTGACACCGATCTCTTCCCCCTCCGCTGTTCCGATCGGTACAGAGAGGGGGAGGGTTATGACGCCGGTTTGTTTACAAGTGATCACTCCGTCATTTGACGGAGCGATCACGTGGTAAACGGCCGCTATGAGCGGCCGTTTACCGTGATCCGTGATGCGCCGGGTCCTGTGGACCCGGCGGTCGCGGATGCTCTCGAGTGCGCGCCCCAGGGGGCGCGCGAGAGCGGAATTCTGGGAGGACGTCATATGACGGCCTCCCAGAGTTAAGAAACCGTCCTGTAGCCGTCATTCGGCTATAGGGCGGTTATTAAGTGGTTAATGGTGGCTTACAGATTCTGTTACCCCCCCCCCACCCGGACCGCAGACCCTGACAACCACTGGCCAGGATTGTCGAGAAGAGACCCTTGTCCTCATCAACAATCTTCCCTTCCCTTTCCTGACCTACCAGCTGGCATGCTCAGATAAGGTATGGATAAGGTATGCGTGGGGGGGGGCCCTCCAAATTCATACTAAACCTGAAGGGCCTGGTATAGACCATGGGGGGGGGGGGGCTCCACACCATTTATTTTTGCAATTTTTTTTTTTTGCTAGCAATTTTTTTTTGTTTTATGTTTACATTCAGCTTTCAGCGGGGAAGCCCACTAACAGCTGATGACTCATCGGTTGTTAAGGATGTGGTGGTGGCTGGCTTCCCAGGCCTCTTCTTAGCAACCAGCTATATACAGTGTGTTTTACAGTGCGTTTAGAGAAAAAAAAACAAAATGCAAAATGCATGAAAACTGCATGCAAAAACACATACAAATGGGGGTTTACAAATGCAAAACGCACTGCAAAATGTCCCTGAAAAATGCATCGAGCGCAGCTGCATAGATGTGAACCTAGACTTAGCATGGGACCCAGAAGCAAGTGAAGATCACTAGAGTAGTGGTGTCTACTGCAGTGATTTTCAGCTTCCAGGGGTATTGGCAAGGTATGGTATATACAGTACTTTAAGTATCTAAACGCTGCTACACTGCATAACTCTACATCCAGCATACAAAGGGTGCCAGTCCAGCTTGCATCTGCTCCAATGTGAATAAAAAGATCCGAACAGCTGAATTCCAAACCTGGAGTGCAGCCGTCTGGGTTAGGGTTGCCACCTTTTTTTTTACGTCAAACCCGAACACTTTAGCGGCGCATGGCAATTTTTTTTTATAGTATAAACTATACATATATTTTGCTACTAAATAACATTTCTAGTCATATGAAGTTAAGAACAAGAGTCCCCCTTTACATCAGAGTCCACAGAGTTCCCCTTTTACATCTGAACTCACAGAGTTCCCTTTCACTGTAAGGGAGAACTCTGCAGGCTCTGATGTAAGGGGAACTCTGGGGACTCTGCTGTAAGGGAGAACTCTGGGGACTCTGCTGTAAGGGAGAACTCTGGGGACTCTGCTGTAAGGGAGAACTCTGGGGACTCTGCTGTAAGGGAGAACTCTGGGGACCCTGCTGTAAGGGAGAACTCTGGGGACTCTGCTGTAAGGGAGAACTCTGGGGACCCTGCTGTAAGGGAGAACTCTGGGGACTCTGATGTAAGGGAGAACTCTGGGGACTCTGCTGTAAGGGAGAACTCTGGGGACTCTGCTGTAAGGGAGAACTCTGGGGACTCTGCTGTAAGGGAGAACTCTGGGGACTCTAATGTAAGGGAGGACTCTGACATAAGGGCTGCTCTGGGAACCCTGATTTAAGTGGGAACACTGACAACTCTGATGTACGGAGAGGACTCTGATATAAGGGGAAAAACTGTGGCATCTGGTGTAAAGGGGAACTGTGATGTTAGGGGTGCTCTGAGAACCCTAATTTAGCTTAGTGTACTGGCAGTAAAGAGAAGGGGGGAGACTTCAGTCACAGACAGGGGTGGATGGTGAGCTCACTCACCCCTTGGCAGTCAGCACCTCTCATCCAGATGTATCTGAGGCTGCTGGACTTCAAATTCCCACCCCCAACTTACTTTCCTTTTCTGAGGCACATCACCGGGGATTGGAGTGTGGGCAGACACAGAGGGTTAGGGGTGGGGGGAAGAGGTGCAGATCGAGTCCTCTCTCCTCTCCCGTCTGCGTGTTTGGAGAGGGGTTGTTAGTGTTGGCTTTGGGCAGTGTGAAAGAGTGTAACAGACACTCTCAGCTTAGACAACTGCAGCTAGCAACCCTGCTGGGAAGCCATAGTCCAGTCTAAATAATGTGTCCGGGTTTCAGGCAGTCTGAAACCCGGACACATGATTCCAAACCCGAACTGTCCGGGTGAATCCTGGACAGGTGGCAACCCTAGTCTGGGTCTTTTTCTTTACATGGTATATACATAGTTACATTGGTTGAAGCTGGACTGATATAACTATGTAAAAATATACTAAACAGGGAATTCATCTTTAAAGTGGTTCTAAAGGCAGATTTTTTTTTACCTTAATGCATTCTGTGCATTAAAGGGGTTGTAAAGGTTAATGTTTTTTCACCTTAATGCATTCTATGCATTAAGGTGAAAAAACATCTGACAGTGCCTGTGCCCCCAGCCCCCCCCCCCCCGTTTTACTTACCTGACCCCTCGAAAATCCCGCGCTCGCCCCCGCCGTCCTCTTCACCGATCAGCCTGGCCGCCGATTGGCTGGAGTGGATGGATGGAAAGCAGCGCAGCCATTGGCTCGCGCTGCTGTCAATCACATCCAATGACGCGGAGCGTCGGGGGGCGGGGCCGTGTGATACAGCAAGCAGCTATAGCCGCCGGCTGTATCACGGGAGCGCGCCCGCAGGTGCTTCTCACCATGCGAGGGAGCTCACATGAACGTGAGAAGTACCTGCGGTAGGGAAGCAGAGACAGCCGCCGAGGGACCCCAGAAGAACAGGTTCGGGGCCACTCTGTGCAAAAGGAGCTGCACAGTGGAGGTAAGTATAACATGTTTGTTATTTTAAAAAAATATATATATATTTACTTTACAATCCCTTTAAAGTAAAAAACTTTCTGTATGCAGCGACCCCCCTAGGCTCCCCTTTATATTTGCCTCATCCCAATCTCAATCAAGCAATCTGCAGCAGCTCTCTCGGCTATTTCCATCGTCACTGGCTCGTGCTGCTGTCAATCACAGCCAGTGAGGAGGGAGTGAGGGGCAGGGCTGAGTGTCAATGGACATACAGAGCGGGGCTCAAGAGGGAGCACACACGAGTACCCTCAGAGCAAGGGACATATTATTGAGGCAATTGGTGGGAGGGAGGAGCCAGGGGTACCAGCAGGAGATCCGACAAGATACGCCACTTCCCCCCCCCCCCCCCCCCCCCCCGCTGTCTGCTGGGAGACACACGGGTCCCAGAGACAGCAGGGACCATTTGGATTGCACAGTGCAACTCGCGCATGCGCAGTAGGGAACCAGGAAGTGAAGCTGCAAGGCTTCACCTCCTGATTCCCCTACCAAAGATGGCGGCGGCAGCATCCGATGACCTCCGCTTTAAGCTGGCCATACACTGTGCAAATTTCACTTCATTTGTGGGCCTGTCTGCACACTCTCACCTGACATCATTTGATTAAAAATTTGATGGAGTCGGATTGAAAACAGTCATTTGAACAATACCAGCATCCAATTAGATGCAGCCACTGTTCGGTTATTCTTACAACCACTGGCCATGGAACTGAAAATTCATCTGCATTGTATAACCTGGAAGGAGGAATTGGTTAGATTTTTTTGTTGTACAGTCTGTGGCAGAAGGAAAAAAATGATTAGGGTCAACTAAAAAAAAAAAAGGTAAAACACTCACCCAGAAGAAAAAAAATTAGAATTGACAAGTTAATGGATTTAAAGCGGAGCTCCACCCTAAAGTGAAGCTTCCGCTCATTGGAACCCTCCCCCCCTCCAGCGCCACAATTGGCACCTTTCAGGGGGGAGGGGGGTGCAGATACCTGTATAGTACAGGTATTTGCACCCACTTCCGGCATAGATATCCGCAGAATCTGCAGATATTTACGCCACTTCCTGCGGGTCCCCCGCTGTCTGCTGGCAAACACACAGATCCCAGAGACAGCGGGGACCATCCTTATTGAGCAGCGCACCTCGCGCATGCGCAGTAGGGAACCGGGAAGTGAAGCCGCAAGGCTCCACTTCCTGATTCCCATACCCAAGATGGCGGCAGCAGCACCCGAGAGCCGATCGAGAGATCAGCTTCAGGTGCCGACATCGCGGGCGCGCTGCGCGGGTAAGTGTCCTTATTTTAAAAGTCAGCAGCTGCAGTATTTGTAGCTGCTGACTTTAAAAAAAAAAAAAAAAACGGCGGAACTCCCACTTTAAGAAAATCCAATCCATGTGTTTGTTGCAACACTTATTTTTAGATTGCTACTGAATACAATTATGACCCTGATTTGAGACACAGAAGGACGTTTGGTTGATACGTTTATGTGACACTTGTTAGGCTTCATGCACACGAGACGCAGATGCAAACGCTGCTGGACACATGTTGAAACCGGCGTTTAGAAACGCGCGTTTTGCCGCGATTTTTACCGCGATTTAGCGGCGTTTTACCGCGTTTTCGTCTAGAAGCGTTTAGTTAAGCTAACATTATAGACCCTCCCCAGCTCAAAAATTAACTATTTCAGCAATTTTGTGAGACCAGAGTGAGTAGCAGCAGCTGTGAGAGCTGCAGTGTACTTGTATTTAGCGTGTCACTTGCCACGGCACCTGCCACAAGTTGTGGATTGTCCACTTGCCACGTGACTTGCCACATCACCTGCCACGTCACTTGCCATGTCATCTGCCACAAGTTGTGGATTGTCCAACTGCCACGTCACCTGCCACAAGTTGTGGATTGTCCACTTGCCACGTGACTTGCCACATCACCTGCCACGTCACTTGCCACGTCACCTGCCACAAGTTTTGGATTGTCCACTTGCCACGTCACTTGCCACGTCACTTGCCACAAGTTGGGGATTGTCCACTTGCCACATAACCTGCCACGTCACCTGTCACAAGTTGTGGATTGTCCACTTGCCACATCACTTGCCACAAGCTGTGGATTGTCCACTTGCCACGTCACTTGCCACGTCACCTGCCACGTCACTTGCCACGTCACCTGCCACAAGTTTTGGATTGTCCACTTGCCACATCACTTGCCACGTCAGCTGCCACGTCACTTGCCACAAGATGTGGATTGTCCACTTGTCACATCACCTGCCACATCACTTGCCACATCACCTGCCACGTCACCTGCCACAAGTTGTGGATTGTCCACTTGCCATGTCACTTGCCACATCACCTGCCACGTCACTTGCCACGAGATGTGGATTGTCCACTTGCCACGTCACTTGCCACGTCACCTGCCACGTCACTTGCCACGTCACCTGCCACAAGTTTTGGATTGTCCACTTGCCACGTCACTTGCCACGTCAGCTGCCACATCACTTGCCACAAGATGTGGATTGTCCACTTGTCACATCACCTGCCACATCACCTGCCACGTCACCTGCCACAAGTTGTGGATTGTCCACTTGCCACGTCACTTGCCACATCACCTGCCACGTCACTTGCCATGTCATCTGCCACAAGTTGTGGATTGTCCACTTGCCACGTTACCTGCCACAAGTTGTGGATTGTCCACTTGCCACGTGACTTGCCACATCACCTGCCACGTCACTTGCCACGTCACCTGCCACAAGTTTTGGATTGTCCACTTGCCACGTCACTTGCCACGTCACTTGCCACAAGTTGGGGATTGTCCACTTGCCACATCACCTGCCACGTCACCTGTCACAAGTTGTGGATTGTCCACTTGCCACATCACTTGCCACCTGCCATGTCACTTGCCACAAGCTGTGGATTGTCCACTTGCCACGTCACTTGCCACGTCACCTGCCACGTCACTTGCCACGTCACCTGCCACAAGTTTTGGATTGTCCACTTGCCACATCACTTGCCACGTCAGCTGCCACGTCACTTGCCACAAAATGTGGATTGTCCACTTGTCACATCACCTGCCACATCACTTGCCACATCACCTGCCACATCACCTGCCACAAGTTGTGGATTGTCCACTTGCCACGTCACTTGCCACATCACCTGCCACGTCACTTGCCACGAGATGTGGATTGTCCACTTGCCACGTCACTTGCCACGTCACCTGCCACGTCACCTGCCACAAGTTTTGTATTGTCCACTTGCCACGTCACTTGCCACAAGATGTGGATTATCCACTTGTCACATCACCTGCCACATCACTTGCCACATCACCTGCCACGTCACCTGCCACAAGTTGTGGATTGTCCACTTGCCACGTCACTTGCCACATCACCTGCCACGTCACTTGCCACAAGATGTGGATTGTCCACTTGCCACGTCACTTGCCACGTCACCTGCCACATCACCTGCCACAAGTTTTGGATTGTCCACTTGCCACGTCACTTGCCACGTCAGCTGCCACGTCACTTGCCACAAGATGTGGATTGTCCACTTGTCACATCACCTGCCACATCACTTGCCACATCACCTGCCACGTCACCTGCCACAAGTTGTGGATTATCCACTTGCCACGTCACTTGTCACATCACCTGCCACGTCACTTGCCACGAGATGTGGATTGTCCACTTGCCACGTCACTTGCCACGTCACCTGCCACATCACTTGCCACGTCACCTGCCACAAGTTTTGGATTGTCCACTTGCCACGTCACTTGCCACGTCAGCTGCCACGTCACTTGCCACAAGATGTAGATTGTCCACTTGTCACATCACCTGCCACATCACTTGCTACATCACCTGCCACAAGTTGTGGATTGTCCACTTGCCACGTCACTTGCCACATCACCTGCCACGTCACTTGCCACAAGATGTGGATTGTCCACTTTCCACGTCACCTGCCATGCCACCTGCCACAAGTTGTGGATTGTCCACTTGCCACGTCACCAGCCACATCACCTGCCACAAGTTGTGGATTTTCCACTTGCCACACCACTTTCCACGTCACCTGCCACGTCACCTGCCACAAGATGTGGATTGTCCACTTGCCACGTCACCAGCCACATCACCTGCCACAAGTTGTGGATTTTCCACTTGCCACACCACTTTCCACGTCACCTGCCACGTCACCTGCCACAAGATGTGGATTGTCCACTTGCCACGTCACCAGCCACATCACCTGCCACAAGTTGTGGATTGTCCACTTGCCACATCACTTTCCATGTCACCTGCCACGTCACCTGCCACAAGTTGTGGATTGTCCACTTGCCACGTCCCTTGCCACGTCCCCTGCCACGTCACCTGCCACAAGTGGATTGTCCACTTGCCACATCACTTGCCACATCACCTGCCACAAGTTGTGGATTGTCCACTTGCCACGTCACCTGACACAAGTTGTGGATTGTCCACTCGCCACGTCACTTGCCACATCCCCTGCCACAAGTGGATTGTCCACTTGCCACGTCACTTGCCACGTCCCCTGCCACAAGTGGATTGTCCACTTGCCACGTCACCTGCCACGTCACCTGCCACAAGTTATGGATTGTCCACTTGCCACGTCACATGCCAGTCACCTGCCACAAGTTGTTGATTTTCCACTTGCCACGTCACCTGCCAGGTCACTTGCCGCGTCACCTGCCAGTTCACTTGCCACAAGTTGTGGATTGTCCACTTTCCACGTCACTTGCCACTTCACCTGCCACGTCACTTGCCACAAGTTGTGGATTGTCCACTTGCCACATCACTTGCCACCTGCCATGTCACTTGCCACAAGTTGTGGATTGTCCACTTGCCACGTCACTTGCCACAAGTTGTGGATTGTCCACTTGCAATTGCAATTGTTTAAAATATTTTTCTAATGGTTTTTCATCATTTGCAATCATTTTTGAGATTTTTAATGTAAAAAAAAGGTCACCTTTTGCCGCGTTTTACCGCGTTTTGCCGCGTTTTGCGTCTGAAACGTGGAAATTTTTGCTTCTGAACGCATTTTTTTGCTTCTGGAAAAACGAGATTAAACGCAACTGCATAAAAACGGAAAAAAACGAGACTGTGTGCATGGACACATAGGATAACATTGAATGAGTTCAGGGGCAGTTGAAAAAACTGTCCAACTGCATCTGAACGCGCGTTTAACTGCGTCTCGTGTGCATGAGGCCTTACTAAAGTTACAATTTAACTTTTAAATGAGATTTTGGTACATACCCTATATGTCAATATTCAGCGGTGGGGAGTTGTTTTTCTGTTTAAAGGGCTACATTTTATTTTCCCTTGGACAAGGTTATTCGGCAGGATCATCTGGTTAAAATGAAGGAAAAAGCCAGAAAAATGTAAGTGAATGCAGCTGCCGCATCTAGGGACTACAGACTGATGAGCTGCAATTTACAAAATGTATGTTCATTATATCTATATATATATATCTATATATATATATATATATATATATACACCAAAAGTATTGGGGTGCCTGTCTTTGCACACACATGAACTTAAATGGCATCCCAGTCTTATACCCCGTGCACACGTTGCGATTATCGGATGATAAAAATCGCATTCGGATAGATCGTTCGATAATCTGATCATTAGTACACAGCTTTCAACTGCCAATCACGACAGTCCGTCCAACCAAATCCAAAGGGACAAACAAGAAAACTTTGCTCGGACGACAGCCCATCGTACGACAATCGTGTAATCAGTACAGTATGCGTCCGCTAAAAGTCGATAGACAAACACTGCGCATGATCAGAAACACAAAAATAACCCGGAAGGAGATGTGAGAATGTAAACAATGATCGTACTGCAAAAATGCTCCTATATACGAACAGAAAATCGCCTGTAGCCAATCATAATTTTCTCCAAGAATCAATCAACAGATGATAGTATTGTAGTTAATTATTAATCGGGATATTCCTTGAAAATAGGATATAATTATATTTATTATTTAAATATGCATTGCACTGTACTAATTGCTCCCCTAAAAATAAATAAAAAATAAACGAAAGAATAATAAAGTTTGCAGAATGTTTTCAAATCAGATCATGTTGATTAAAGCGTGTCTTATAAATCAAAACGTATTTGATTTCATTTCCGATATGTAGCTACGCACACCGGAAGGTTTTTCCGAAATCGTACGACAAAAATCGTAACTACATAGAGCACTTTTTGCACTGCTGTATTCCATATTAGTTTTTAGTCAACAAAAGTCGTACAATCTGTCGTACGATAATTGGAACGTGTGTACGGGGCATTAGTCCGTAGGGTTCAATATTGAGTTGGCCCACCCTTTGCAGCTAGAACAGCTTCACCTCTTCTAGGAGTGTGTCTATGGGAATGTTCGTACATTCTTTCAAGAAGCACATTTGTGAGGTCAAGCACTGATGTTGGACGAGAAGGCCTGGCTCACAGTCTCCACCCTAATTCACCCCAAAGGTGTTCTATCGGGTTGAGGTCAGGACTCTGTGCAGGCAAGTTAAGTTCCTCCACCCAAAACTCGCTCATCCATGTCTTTATGGACCTTGCTTTGTGCACTGGTCCAAATCATTTGGTGGAGGGGGGGGGGGGGGGTTATGGTGTGGGGTGGTTTTTCAGGGGTTGGGTTTGGCCCCTTAGTTCCAGTGAAGGGAATTCTTAAGGCATCAGCATACCAAGACATTTTGGACAATTTCATGCTCCCAACTTTGTGGGAACAGTTTGGGGATGGCCCCTTCCTGTTCCAATATGACTGCACACCAGTGCACAAAGCAAGGTCCATAAAGACATGGATGAGCGAGTTCTGAGTGGGGGAACTTAACTGGCCTCAACCCGATAGAACACCTTTAGGATGAATTAGAGCAGAGACTGTGAGCCAGGCCTTCTCATCCATATCAGTGCCTGATCTCACAAATGCACTTCTGGAAGAATGATCAAACATTCCCATAGACACACTCGTAAATCTTGTGGACAGCCTTCCTAGAAGAGCTGAAGCTGTTATAGTAGCAAAGGATGGGCCAACTCAATATTGAACCCTACGGACTAAAACTGGGATGCCAATAAAGTTCATGTGTGTGTAAAGGCAGTATATGTACAAGTGGGTCTAATGGTGCCCATACACTAGACGAAAAATCGTTAAAAAAAATCTATCATTTGGATAGTTCATTTATTTTTCATCCAGTTAATAAGCACAAATTGAAAATTGGTCGTGATGTTTTGAGCCAAAAAAAATCAAAGGAAACAGATGATAAATTGAAAGGTTAATTTGTTTCTTGCCCATTAAAAATTGAACTGTTGGTACTGCACACATGTGACCCAGAAGCAAAAAACAAACAAGAAACTGATTCATTTATGTCCATTGAACGCTTTATCATTAAAAAATCAGTCATTACATAATGGCAATAACGTTTGCTCTCATGACAGTGTGTTCCTTTTTCGAAAACACATTTAAACTATTTTCCGACTAATATATGGCTAGCATTAGGCTGGCCATACATTGTAAGATCTACCCTATTCAACTCTACAGGCTGAATATGAGAAATGTATCGTTTTTCTGAGCGCAGATGGAGGAATCTCCCCTGCTGGATAATATATTCAGCCAGCCACCCCTCACCACTATTAGAATATTCTGACAATGACTGTATTTAATTGGACAATTTTCCACCCAGCTCCATGGATTTTCAGATTGAAGGATGTGGAGCTGGTAGGAGGCCACCAGGGACAACCACAGGCGGATCACCAGGAACTGGTCCAAATTCTCCAAAAAGACTCCACGTATGACCAGCTTTCATTTTTATTGTGTGAGTCAGTACCACATGGAGGAAAATGTGTCGTCACCAATAGGTGGAGCTTAGATTTCTATTACATGATTCATTATATGACTCATTGCGAGGCACGTGAAGGGCTTGTGTAATTTGTTCTATGTACGCTGTAAAAGTGTCCAACGAATTTTTAAATATGAGAAATAATTATTAATATACACTGTTCTATAAAAGCAACTTCATTTTGCATAGAGTTTGTTAAAGTCTAATAATAAAAAAAGAAATGCAATATTATAATTGGTCTTCACATGAACCTATTTCCAGATAAATCATTGAAAATACTATTCATGCCAAGTAATAACTCTGTTATCTATGGAAGTGATATTCGGTTGTAAATCAGGATCACGCCGGTATTGTACCAGTATTTCCTGGAATCAGTGGGGAACTTTTGGCTGGAGTACACTTGCTAAGTCTTACATCTTTCTAAGCATACAGAGAAATTACTCAGTTGGAGAAAAAGTTAAAGTCATTGGAATTCATAGAAATGTGATGATCTCCATGATTAAGCAATCATTTGATTATATAAAGGTAACTAATGCTGGTCATCAACATACCAATTTTTTGTCAGTTTTTACATTTTTCTTTGAATGCTAGTACAACATAGAAAACAATCAATACCATTCTGATTGAGCTGATTTCTCTTTAATTCAACATAAAAATGTATATAAGACCAGAAAAATGAAACAAAAAGATTACCAAACAATTGGAATTAAACATATGAGGGTAACATTACTAGAAATGTGTGGTAGACTGATCCCAGGAAAAGTTCATTCTCTGGGATTCATTACCAGTTCGAAGAGCACCTGATATAGCAGGGGTCTACAAACTTTCTAAACAAGGGGCTAGTTTACTGTCCTCAGACCTTAGGAGGGTGAGACTGGTGCCAGTGGGAGTAAAAAATGCCACGTCTTTAGTGGGGGAATAGTGCCCCATCCTTGGAGTCAGTGGTAGGAATAATTCCCCATCCTTGGAGTCAGTGGTAGGAATAATACCCCATCCTTGGAGTCAGTGGTAGGAATAATACCCCATCCTTGGAGTGAGTGGGAGGAAATAGTGCCCCATCCTTGGCGTTCATGGGAGGAATAGTGCCTCATCATTGGTATCAGTGGAAGGAAAAGTACCCCATCACTGGTGTCAGTGTGTGGAATAGTGCTCCATTGGTGACAGTAGGAGAAATAGTGCCCCAAGGGGCGAATAAATAGGAGGGTTTGTTTTAGAGTTCAATGAAGGGTTAATCTAAGGCCTTGTTCACACAGGGCGATTACATCCATACCCCATGCAGGATCGTGTTTACCCACACAGGGATGTGCAGGTGTTCTATTTATCCCCATGTAAGGTCATTGCAATATGCTGGGGTCCTCATGGGATAGTGCAAAGGGGGGCTGCAGATTTTTTCTGTTTGTTATTTATTTGCAGGTTGTCATTGGCTGCAGCCGTATCCCTGGGCAGCAACAGCCATGGGATTGGTCAGAACGATCAAGTAAACGATTGGTCTAATTGGGCAGGCATAAAGCCCGCGTGGAAGAAGCTGATAAAAGGGAGCTAAGGACCGTCTCTTACAAACCGTTAGGTCCGAACCACGACTGCAGTACCCTGTTGCAATGAAGCACCATTCGCGGCAGCGCTACTCAGCCTGCCCTTTCAGCGGCTAGCAGTGGGCATACAGCAGGCAGTTCTGGTGGATAAAAGAAGCACTTTATAAAAAAAGCACTTTATATACGAGGAATATACTGGCACTGAAGTGATCACTCACTTAGGACATTCATTTGCACTGGAATAATTTTTTCTGTCCTTTTTTACGTTATATATTTTTTTGGTATTGCTTACAATATGGAATTGCACTTTATATAGTGGTATGGAATATATATGTCTTCATTAGGGGTGTATTGAGGAAATTATAGAACTTTCAATATATGCACGGCACTTTAAAATTTGTGTATGGCACTGTGAAAGTATTTTTTAATGAGCTGGTATAGAGTGGTGATAGTTAGGGCAATCCATATCATATACAGTTCTGGTGGTGAGACCTATTCTAGTAATAATGTTTCTGATCTATCTATATTAATTGCATCTTTATCTAATGTATTACAGCAATCTAAAGGGGCACAGTCATTTGGTGCTGATAATAATGAGTTTGTAGGGGCACATGTACCTGGTGCTTTGGGTATGTCTACTAATACTACAGCTGTTACAGGGGTACATTCTTACACAAGTGACAATTCATTAACATATATTGGTTTTGTATTTATGCAGCTTTCATGGGAGAATGCTTTCCAGGTAAATGCTCAGGCTTATTCCAGCATTCGGACATAATTGCGGAAGCTTTTCGTCATTTTTAGGGTACAGCATGGTATATCTATGATGAGAATTTTCGTCAAAAATTGTCAGTCCTCCCCTCTTTAACTCGGGGTTGTAAAGATATAGGCCTGCGGCTGAATCTCATGTTACCACAAAAGCCCCAATTCTAGCCAGCCCTGAGACAACAAGTTGGGTGGATCCGCACCCCAGGCCATAGCCTTCCTGGGGGCTGGCCAGGAGGACAAGGACCATGGAGTCAGAACATACTTCTGGACCGGAACCCCCGAAACACGTGACATCCGTATCTTAAGTACCCTCTCCCAGCAAGCACAGCAAGAGACACTCCCACTGGACGGGCTCCGAGAGAGAGTAAACTTAAAGCACCCAACTAGACTGTGGTTCTATGCCTGCCAGAAGAGACAGTGCCCCTTGTGGCCAGGCTGAACATTCTATAGTCCAGTCAGACTGATGCTGAGGTCCAAATTTAGAACAATTGTACCTGAACCAAACTGCAGTTCAGGTGTAACCTTAACTTTCAAAAAGCATAGCGCGTGCTCTTCAGGAGCTGGTGCTACATTTGCTTTCTCAGCCAGGGTCATTCCTATGGCCAGGGTATTTTCACGTACATTTTCTTTGGCTATCAGAAGCCTTAAGAATCAATATTCCCATGTTCGTATATCTAAAAGCATTAGAGATGATCTGAAGGTCTGGGACTCCTGTTTAGGTAATTTTAATGGTTCAACCATATGGCAGCAAGATTTTACCAGCGACTATCAGTTACAATTCTTCACAGATGCTGTGGGCTCTTTGGGCTTTGGCACGTTTATGAGCGGCCATTGGTGCGCCTCTAAATCACATTCAGATTGGTTGCATCAGGACATTTTACAGAACCTTGTTCTCTTGGAGTTATTCTCAGTCATAGTATCCATAGTGGTTTGGAAGGCTCAGTTCATGAACCGCAGAGTTCTGGTGCACACGGACAACAAGGGTGTTTTCTTTGCTATTATTAATACATTGTCATCTAAATCTCAACCAGTTATTAAATTGCTACGTTTTCTAGTTTTGCACGGCATGCATTTTAATATCTGGCTGAGAGCGTAACACATAGCAGGAAGTCATAATAATATAGCTGACGCTTTATCTTGTTTGCAGTTCACGAAGTTTCGGGAGTTGGCTCCATCGGCAGATCGATTGCGGTATACCTTGCCTCGATTTCCTCTGGGGCTTAACTTGGAACTGATAATGACTAACCTTGAAAATTCAGTGGCAAAGAAGACATGGATGGACTGTCGTCTTTCCTGGTCTAGATGGTGTTCATTTTCTCAGGAGCTGAGCTTGGATACTTTGGAGGTGAAAGTCTCTCTGGCATTCATGTCCAACTTGATTCAATCAAAACTCAGTCCTGCCTCAGTGCAAAAGATTCTAGCAGGCGTGTCATTTTTTCTGAAATTTGCAGGCCTGCCTTCATTAACTTCCTTTTTTCAGGTTAGTCAGGTGTTGAAAGGTTTTCGGAGATCCAAACTTACTCAAGGTAATAGGCGTCCCATATCAATTAAACTATTAGGAGATCTTCTTGGGACTTTGAAGACGGTTTGCTTTTCAGAAATTGAGCTCTTGCTTTTCATAGCTTCGTATTCCATCGCCTTTTTCGGAGCCCTTAGGATCAGGGAGTTTACAACAGTAAATAAGAAACTTTCTCCATTTTTCTCATGTTTCTTTGGAAAGGAGATCTACTAAGGATTTTCCTCTGCAAGTTTAAATCCCGGCTCTTGGGTAAAGGACAGTGGGTATCACTTGCCTATTCCATGAGTCCGTTAATATGTCCAGTCCTAAATGTTTCTAGATATCTTTCTGTCAGCCCTTCTTCTAATGGTTCTTTCTTTATTCACCGGGACCCGTCCCACTTAACCAGGTACCAGTTTTCAGCTGTATTGGCTTCCTGTTTGAAACGCTTGAATCTTTTGGGCTTTTGTTTTTCATCCCATTCATTTATAATTGGGGCGGCCACTAATGTCCCTTTGTGCTGGCCCATGCAGGCAGTCCCATTCATGCTCATTGCATCAACACAGCCACTGTGTCCCAATATGACATCCATGAGAGTGCGAGTGCATATTCCAGAACTCACCCTGTATGTGTTTGGGCAGGTGCACCCACACACAAATGGATATCACATTGGGAGCAGCTACTGCGTCCCATTAACAGTTATGGGATTGCCGGTACATGGATGCTCACAACACTTGTACAATCCCATGCCTGTAAAATATGGCCCTGCATGGGGCACAGTTGTAATCATCTTAGGGTCACCAAACATGTTACAATCCTTATACATTCAACTTTAGATTCACCAAAATGATGTAGTATAAAAGCCTTCCTAAACTATACAATCAATCTGTATGCAGTCAGGCAGGCCCTTGCACTACATAGTTGTTGGTAAGTCTGGTTTGAACGAAAAAAAAACAAAAAAACTGACAGCTCAGGTTGAAGCTGCTGTACTAATGATTCAACATTAGTACAGTGACCTCCTCCTGCTGAGCTGTTGTATTTTGACAGGGGGGCACCGATTAGTGTTTGAGCCATTGGCTGGAAGTGCTGATCGGGAGCTGGTTGGCTGCTGGTTTTCTAGCATGCCCATCTGACAGAAGCCGGCCAAACAGCTGACACTGTGCATGCAACCAATTGGCTGCAGTGCTGATCAGTGTATTCTGACAGTGTAGAGTCTTGCTGTCATAATACAATAGTTCAGTGGTGAAGATTCCTCCATTCACCTTGTATGTATGGATAATGTAATTCATAAATTTTTTTTTTATCAGCTTCTGATATGTCAGATCATTGTTGTGTACCCAGCTGTCAATAGATGGCCGAGTACAGTGTCTCTGTGTATCCGAGGGGCTGGGTACCATGTGATCAGTGTGACTGGTTATTGCATTGATCACATTGTATCATTTACAGTGCTGATCACGTCACTTCTCCTTACAACAGGGAATGAAGGGATAAGTATTTATGAATGGCACAACATGAATGGATCAGCAGCTGGTGCTGCTGATCCATTCATTATGTTTCAGTAACACAGGGATCTTTATTCCCCCTCCTCTCCTACACGTACTACTGTATATACAATACTGTCTCCATGTGACCTGTAAATGAACCCCTCACCTCCCTTATACTGCACATTTGAACATTAAATTGGGAGTAAAAGCCCATCTTTGACTTTTACCTATAGGTAAGCCTATAATAAGGCCTACCTATAGGTAAAGTAAATATCTCCTAAACGTGCACTGTTTAGGAGATATTTACTGTACATGCAGCTGGTGATGTCGTTGGCGTTTACGCTCTGAAAGAACAGCCACCCAGCCCATAAATGGCGGCTCCTGCGTGCATGCACAGAAGTGACATCATTGTAGTTCCGGCCATACACACAGCCAGAGTCCGCAAACCTGAGAGGAAGACTGGGTGAAGATGGAAGCGCCTGCACCTGTGACAGCGTGTCGCTGGAAGAGCTTCGTTTTCAAGTAAGTTTAGCATAATGTGGCAAGCATTGTATAGAAAAAAGAAAAAAAACACCCAGCGGTTTACTACTGCTTTAAACCTCTTCAACTCCATGCTGCCATTTTATGTGACCAGTACATTAACCCCTTCACCTCTGCCTCCATCTGTGTATGGCCTTTACATTACTGTATTTAGTGCACCTTTACCAAGCTCCATGGTAATCCCTTAGTACTGGCCTGTTTCTTCATTTCCAAAAAATTGGGGCAAAAAAAAATTAGATCAACTTGAGGTGTCTACTTTCCAAAAAAAGGGCCATTTTGGAGGTTCCGTACTGTTCTGCCATTTTCATTTTAAAAGAAAGTAAGGAAAGCATTTTTTGTTTCAAAATAATGTATGTATTTTGCATTTATTGTAAAAAATTCAAAACCCAATCGATATTAAAGGGGTTGTAAACCCTCATGGTTTTTCACCTTAATGTATTCTATGCATTAAGGGGAAAAACTTCTTGTGGTGCTGCAGCCTCCCCCCCCCCCGAGCCCCCGTTTTACTTACCTGACCCCGATCCTTTGCCGGATGGGAACAAGCACATTGTGTCCTGATTGGATAGATTGATAGCAGCGCAGCCATTGGCTACCATTGCTGTCAGTCAAATCCAATGATGTGGCGCCAGGGGCCAGGGAAGAGTCCTGCATTCTGTGAATGGACAGAGGGAGGATGCGGGAGGAGCCAGGAGTGCTGCAGAGGGACCCCAGAAGAGGATGTTCAGGGCCAGTCTGTGCAAAACAAACTGCCCAGTGGAGGTCATTTTGACAAGTTTAAAAAAAAACAAAAAAAAACCTTTGCAATCCCTTTAAATACAACCAAAAGAAAGGTCTAGCCGTCTTAAATTTTTTTTTTTATAAAACTCATTTGGTTACAGCGATGTATAACGGGGTAATTGTTGGTCAAACTATCACAGCACTGAAAACTGAATAATGACCTGGTGATGAAGGGGTATTACTGGCTGTTACTCAATTGATTAAATAACATACCGTACATAGAGGAAACAATCATATACATTAAAGAGACAAGATTTATCTGCCTTGCTAAAGTGCGGGATAAAATATTGGAATTTGGAGAACATTCCTGTGATTTCTATGCACACGGCACGGTATTTTTTATTTTATTACTAGTACAAGAACATAAAAATGAACGTATCACATCTCTTTTGTTTAATAAATTAAAATCTATTGAAAAGAAAATGCATTCTGTTGACCAAGTTGAAGTTAATTTGGCTATCTGTTGATCAAAGCTGCAAGCGGCGGAGCTTTGCACAGTTCACATGTCTGCTCTGATGCATCTATAACAACTCTGAGCATTTCAAGGAATATATTTTTTTCCAGGCTTGAGATCAAAGGCCTGCTAACAAGTGTGGTAGGTTACAGTGTAAGGAGTTTTCAAAGAACCAGTCTTGGATTGTTTTTGTATCTACACCATGTTATCACAAGGAAGTCCCTTTCTAAGGTGTTAGAACAACAATGCTACCCAAGCATTAACCTAAAGTAGACAGCAAATTATCATTTAATTTTTTTGCCGTCCAGTGCCCAGGCAGATTCTTAAAGTAAGAAAAATAAAATCCTGTTTTCAGCAGAATGGAAGTAGCCAGACATGAGGCGCCAACATATCTTTGTGCCAAAGCAAAACAATGTGGGATATAAAACAACAAATGTGAGAGACCTGATTAAACTCCTTGTAGTCATACCCTGAGACAGCAACAGGCCAACAGACCTCCAGTTTATCCCGAAAAATGCATTGGCTCTTTTATGATTTTTTTAAACGCGTAAGCTAAAATCATTATGCTCAGAATTTCAGAAGCTTGTCTGTGTAATGTGAAAACACAGACATATTAACTCCGCCTTTGATAAAACATGAAAGAAAATCTGACATGAGAGAAATACCTGGGTTGTGATTGCAGATCTTGTCTTCCTAAATCCAGCCATACATGGAGTAATATTCAACCTGTGGTTGCAGGAAAGAAAGTTGCTTGATTCCCCCATCAACACAGGAGTTGTGTTCTCCCAGTGGGGGGGACCTGTTAAAAATCGCTATCAATAATCGCATGTAAAATCTGGCAGGCTGGTTGCATCGATCAACTTGGGTACCTTTAGTCTGCCCATACATGGTTCGAATCTTGGCTGGTTCTTGCTGATTTTGGGTGAGATTTGAACTGTCTATGGCTGGCTTAAAGTATTTGTAAGCCAGAGCACAAAAAAAAAACAACCCTGCAAGACAAAGGCATAATGAGCTAATATGCATAGCATACTAGCTCATTATGTATTACTTACCTTAGATCGAAGCCCGGCATCGGTCTTTGTTCACTACTCCAGTCGGCGACATCGCTCCTGGAGTTATTATTATTATTATACATGATTTATATAGCACCAACAGTTTATGCAGCTCTATACAATGTATAGGGGGACAACACAATTACAGTACAGTTCAATACAAAAGGTACAGGAGGGCCCTGCTCGTAGAGCTTACATTCTAAAGGGAGGGGGTGGTACAAAAGGTAAGAGCTGCAGAGAATGATTTGATGGGGGTGGCTCGGGGACAGTTAGGTGGGTGTGGGATAGGCTTCCCTGAATAAATGAGTTTTCAGGGATCTCCTAAAGGTGAACAGGGTAGGGGCTGATCGGATATACTGGGGCAGGGAGTTACTTATGGGGATCGTGGGCTCCGGCGCTGTGATTGGCCGAAGCCGCCATAATGTCACTCCCACACATGCGCGGTAATGGCACAGTCTAACTGAAGCAAGGGCACATGCAAATACAGGGAATATCTCCAAAACTGTTCAGGTTTAGGAGATATCCAGGGTAGCTACAGGTAAGCCTTATTATAGGCTTACCTGTAGCAAAAAGTGTGTTGTAAGGGTTTACAACCACTTTAATTCTCTGTTTTAACCACTTCCCACCCGCCCAATGCATATATACGGCCGGGTGGGAGTCGTCTACTTCTGATAGGACGTCCAGGAACGTCCTTCAGAAGTAGTGGGATCATGCGCGCGCGTGCCCGCGCAGCGGCGCGATCCCGGTGTGCTCGTGTCATCCGGACACGGCACATCTCAGATCGGCAGGAGGGCTCTATGATTGGCCCTCCTGATCACATGACGGCCGTGTCCAATCACGGCCGTCATGTGATGTAAACAAACAGCCGGTTGCTAGGCAATCGGCTCTCCTCTCCTCACACGGAAGTCATCGCTGAGGAGAGGAGAGCAGAACGCTGCAGCCGGCTGATGATCAGTGAGTATGAGCTGTTTTTTACAGCTTTTTACTCACTGATCATCAGTCTAGTGTCAACACACAGCACACCACACAGTACAAACACAGTCCCCACATATGTCCCCAAAACACACATGTCCCCAAAACATACATGTCCCCAAATAATAAAAACACATGTCCCTAATAATAAAAACATGTCCCCCACATATGTCCCACTAAAATCACATGTCCCATGTCCCACTAAAAACACATATGTACGTGATCACCTGCACACATATGTACATGATCATTTGCGTACATATGTCCGTGATCACACAAACCAATTATTATACACTTAACGGGATTTTTTTTACCAAAAACATGTAGCAGAATACATTTTGGCTTAAATTTATGACAAAATTTGATTTTATTGGATTTATTTTAAAATAGAAAAAAGAAAATATTGCTTTTTTTCAAAATTTCCGCTTTTTTTGCGCTTATATCGCAAAAAATAAAAAACAGAGTCGTGAATAAATAACACCAAAATAAAGCTCTATTTGTGCGAACAAAATTATAACAATTTCATTTGGGTACAGTGTAGCATGACCGCGCAATTGTCACTGAAAGCGCTAGAGCGATGAAAGCTGAAAATTGGGCTGGGAAGGAAGGGGGCGAAAGTGCCCTGTGTTGTAGTGGTTAAATAATTTCAGTGATTAACTCAATACGAATCAGCAGCATCACATTAAAGAGGTCCTGAAATTTGTAATGTATGCCCAAAAAGGACAAGCGAAGGGCTCAGGACTAGGATATCATTTACACTCAGCCTATGCTCTACATCAGGGATCTTCAAACTACGGACCTCCAGCTGTTGAGGAACTACACATTCCATGAGGCATTGTAAAACCCTGACATTTACAGACATGACTAGGCATGATGGGAATTGTAGTTCCTGAACAACTGTAGGATCATGGTTTGAAGATCCCTGCTCTACATGAAGCTAATCTTCTACCCACCACCACTAAAATGTGCTTTTATTATTTTTTTTTATTTTTTTTGTAGGAGCCTGAAAAGCATTGCACCTATGATCAGCAGTTCGCAAGTGCAAAGCAGAGCACTTGCAGACAGTTAGTGTAAGCTGTCTGTTCGTACTTCCTACGGGCAGACAGTTACACACTGACAGGAAGCATCAATGAACTACCTACAGCACTCAAGAGCACCCTGATAATTCATCAAAAACTACAAGCTGACTGCCACAAAGGATCTAGGTACTTCTAGCTCTCACATTTATAGACCTCTGTGAATAAATGATGCGGCCAGGTGGGTGGAGCTCCACATGGGCGCGTTTTTTTAAACTTGTCACAGCGAGTGCACGGAGAAGATCTTTTGTTTACTGTTACAACAGGGGATTAGGAGGGTGTGGGAGGGTGGTTGTAACATGTAACCTATTAGGAAAGGTGAGCTTATCCTTTAACGTGAAAATAAAGGCTATTTTTTTTCCTGAAAATAAAAGTATGTTTTACTTACCTGCATGTTGCAATAGTTGCTTACCTCTTCTTTGGCGATCCCCCACCAACACTGTTCTCTTCTTCTAAGTTCCCCCTCAGCAAGCCGTGTGCTAAGGGGGCACTCATGTGGGAACGCAGCTCCCGAGCAGGGCTGTGCGAGTCCACAAACACAGACAACATTGGCAAACCACACCCCTTCTCCCTCCTCCCACCCTAAGGTCATATGGGCATGAAGTCAGCACTTTCATATTGGTGGCTTCAATATTTCAGGGCTCATAGGGAACTCCAGAAAATAACAAAGTCTATGAGTGCCTACAATGAACATCTGTTGACAGCTTATTTTCTTCAGCTACATTATATAGAAAATTATAAATGTATCTCTATTCCATCAAATATATTTTAGCATACTAAGTAGAGCAAAAGGGAAATTCAAAAGGAGAATGTAAATGCATACAGTAGGTCACCTGCAGTGAAAACCATCTGTCTGAACGAGAGATGTAGGCGGCTAGGTTTACATGCAAATCTTGGCTTTGAGGTAAGCTGTCTTTCCTGTTGTCATAATCTTAGTTTTATATTTAGCTGAAGTCTCATCTTTTCTCTCTATGAGGCTCTTGAGGTCCTCCACATTTTCAATTATAAGCAGTGTCATAAGCATATCAAAGATATTTTATGTGTGTTCCAGGTTTCCTGCTGAACCAGCCGAGATTTGAACTGTCTAAGCCCACGTACACACGGTCGGAGATTTTGCCAACCAAATCCGTCAGATTTTGTCCGACGGATTGTGTCCGAAACTGTTGCATACACACAGTCGGGCCAAGTTGGCAAAAAATCTGATCTTTCAGAACGTGATGACGTAATTTCGTTACGATGGGACTACATTCAGGCTAGTAGCCAATAGCTTTGATGTAGGAATTTGATCTGAGCATGCGTGGCACTTGGTCCGATCAAAATGCTCTACACATGATTGGAATATGTCCGACCGGTCCAGCTGGTCGGGAAATATTTCCAACATGTTGGAAAATTGGGTCCGACGGAGATTCGGACGGAATCAGTCCGATGCATACCACACACAGTCGGATTATCTGACGACACGGTCCGATAAGACACATTCCGACGGATTCTCCGACCGTGTGTACAGGGCATATGGCTGGCCTAACTCCTTTGCCTATCTTGAACTAGTCTGTGTTTCTATTTTCTGTCTTGATGGTGACTTCTTGTAAAGGGTCTTAATAAGAGCAATAAGATAACCCAAGACACCCATATTCATGAGATCTTAAGAAAAAGTATGTAGCGCCAAAATAAATAAACAGCAATGAAATATGAAAACAGCAATGAAAAATGAAATATGAATACAGTAGTACCTTGGATTACTAGCATAATTTGTTGGAGAAGCATGCTTGTAATCCAAAGCACTCGTATATCAAAGCGAGTTTACCCATAGAAATCAACAGAAACTTAGATAATTCATTCCAGTATCACTGCTAGTGTATGCAGTACCGCAAAGACATGCAGGTAGGTTAATTGGCTTCTGTCCAAAATTGGCCCTAGTATAAGTATGGGGACCTTGGCTTGTGGGCTCTTTGAGGGTAGGGAAAGATGTGGGTGTGCAATGTACAGGGATAGGGACAATTGTAGACACTCACTCAGGTTGAACTGGATGGACCGGTGTCTTTATTCAACCTTACTAACTATGAAACTATGAAACTATGTGGCCAGAGGAGGGGGCGCTGGAGACACTCGGAGACGCATGGAGACCACTCGGGAATGGAGTGTTTCTGAGTGTCTCCGAGCGTCACCGGCACCCTCGCACCTCTGGCCACGTGCGGCACCCCAGGCTTCAATCCTGCTCGTCTTGCGACAGAACGCTCGCAATTCAAGGCAGTTTTTTTTAAAAACAGCTCGTATTGTGAAACGCTCGTAAACCGCATTACTCACAATCCGAGGTTTTAGTGTACTGTGTTATAAATGGACAGCACATTGACATAAAGTCCAAAAAAGTGCTAAAGTGAAATAAAATATATATACCGCAAGTCCAATCTTGAATGAAAATCAACAAAAAATAAAAAATAAAAATGTAAATGCATAGTCCCATGATAAGATCAGCAATATAAACATACTGGTGAAAGCACAACATTCAGTGCAAAGATGTGCACGAATAATTGGTGGTGACTTGAAAAGTAAAGAGGTAATCCAGTACAGTGCTTCAGAATCATCCACCGCACCCCTGTGGAATAGACACTCACCGAAAGCAGAAAACACGCACTGTGTAGATCCGCCATCTGTTTTGGCAAAGACTGTTCAGCAACATATTCATAAGGACATGAAAGGCCAGTTAAAAGATTTGGTGTAATTAGCGAAGAACATGATGACTTTCATTAACTCTTGTAACTCTTTTTAATTTATTCACATGCATCCTCAATAATGTCTCTAGCTACTCCCTTTCTAAATCCAGATTGTACATCTGATAATTATCTTTCAATGTAGGGTTCTAGCTGTTGTATCATAGCAGTACAGACAGTTTACAGGTCACCATCCTTATTAACCACTTGCCCGCAATGTATCATGGGCAAGCCGCGTCTGTAGACAAAGTGACGTACCCGTACATCACTGCCTACTGCCGGGTTTAGGGCACAGGCATGCGCACCCCCCTGCCACGCTTCCGCTGTGATTGAACACAGCAGGAGCCTGTCAGTAAGTCCTTACCAGTGATTCACAGCCAGGTCCTGCTGATCAACCGTATGCAATCACAGCCCAGAGCTCTATGTTGGTAAACAATACAGAACTCTATACAGAGGGAGCGATCTGTCAGTTTGAGAGATATTTTGTAAAAAGCAGCACACTGTACACACATTACACATGGTTAGGCACACTTTTAACCCCTTGATCGCCCTATATGTTAATCCCTTCCAGCCAGTGTCATTAGTACAGTGACAGTGCATAGTAGTATCAGGTCACTGGTGATGTCAGTGGCAGTTAGTCAGTTCCCTCCAATGACAGTTTGTGTCAGATTGACAGCCGTACTATAGCAGTCACATTATAAGTTGCTGATCACCGCCATTAGTAGTATAAAAAAAAATACAAATTCCAGATTATATACTAAAGTTTGTAGGCACTATAACTTTCTTTTTTTCTCAATCAAAGGTTTTATTGAAAATAAGATCAGGTTTACAGTCAAAGTCTGAATACAAATATCATTGCAATCAATCTGTAAACAATAAAACACATAAGTACATCTCCACTGTGTTCAAATTCGGTTAGCGGCTAAGTTGGAGTAAGAACACAATTGAAGACGCAAAGTAGCGTATGATGTTTGGGGACAGGTGAGTATGGTGTGGAGGGTGTGGGGGGGAGGGGGGGGGGAGGTAGGGGGCAAGGGGAAGGGGGGTGTGGGGTGTGATCAGCCCATTGCTATCATTCATAACTCCGTTAATTAGAAATGTTCTATGTCGGTTTAAGCTTTGCTCCCACCATGACGAGGGTCAAAAGATGCTGAAGAGTTTAATCTCTAAGCGTGCGGAATTCAGGGGAGAGTGTGAAGATCAGCCATGGTTGCCATGTTTTGATAAAGTTCGTGCTATTTTCATGTTTGGTAGCCACGATCTCCTCCATCTTGTAGATATATTGCACTCTGTCTAACCAGTCTGTAATGCTCGGTGTTTTGGTTGTTTTCCAATGGATTGGTATCAGTGTTTTAGCGGCCGTGAGTAAGTGTCTGGACAATGATTTTTTGTAGCGGCTTAAATTGGTGGGGACCAGATTGATCAAGCATGTGGCCGCATTCAATTCTAGGCGAGTTTCTGTTATGTGTTTTATCCAGGATTTGATTGCATCCCAATAGGTTTGTATTAGCGGGCACTCCCACCATATGTGCAGGAAGGTACCCTTGTGTGTTTTACATCTCCAGCACATGTCTGAGGTGGAGGGAGACCACCTCCTGTTTTTTTGTGGCGTAATATACCATTGAGCTAAAATTTTGTAGGATATTTCCTGGTATTTGGAGCTTAAGGAGCACTTGTGTGCCAGCACGCATGCCTTATTCCATTGCTCCTCAGATATGCTTGTCTTGAGATCACGTTCCCACTTTGTTTTGAATTTATTTTTGTCAGCTTGTGACGCTTGAATTAGCAATGAGTATGCAAGAGACGTGGTGTTCGTTATTGGTGATCTCTGTAGACATATATTCTCAATCTGAGTCAATGGGAGGCGAAATTGATTTTTATGTTTGTTGTTTACCAGGAAATCCTTCAGTTGAATGTAAAACCAACTTCCAGGAAACAGCTCCCCCACCTCCTCGGTCAATGTTTCGAATGACTTAACTTGTGTACCTGATATACAAGTGTGCACTAGAAAGTCTTGTGGTAGGTTGTGGTGCAGGCCAGGGATGAATTCGGGGTTATTCGCGAGTGGCGTCAGGGGACCTGGGTTTGTTGCGATTTTTTGTGACTTTACCAGTGTTTGCCAGATCTTTATTGTAGTTTCAATTAGTGGGTGGTCTATAAGTTTGGGCTGTCTGGAATGAAGCGACCATGGGAGGTAGAGGGTGCCTCGTTTTGCCAAATTGTTTTCTATTTGAACCCAGTCCTTATTCAGGCCATGGCAATGCCAGTCTATTACTCTTGTGACATGGGTAGCCTGGTGGTACTTTTTGAAGTCCGGCAATCCTATACCCCCATCTCTTTTAGCCAGTGTTAAATGTCGGAATTGGATTTTAGGTTTCTTATCAGCCCACAAAAATCGCCTCTGAATTTGGTTTAATGTTTTAAAGAAGAGTTCTGGGATTTTAATTGGTAGGGCGTTAAATACATACAGAAGTTTAGGGAGTACACTATAACTTTCATGCAAACCAATCAATATACACGTTTTGGGATTTATTTAATCAAAAACATGTAGCTGAATACATTTTTGAATTTTTGCACTTTTTTATTGGATATATTTTACAGCAGAATGTAAAAAAATATTGTTTTTTTTCTTTTCAAAATGTTCAGCCTTCTTTTGTTTATATCACAATTAATAAAAACCAAGAGATGATCAAATAGCCCCAAAAGAAAGCTCTATTTGTGTGAAAAAAAATTATATAAATGTAGTTTTGGTACAGTGTTCCATGTTCCAGTTAAAGTAGCACAATGCCGAATAGCAAAAAATGGCCTGGTCATGAAGGAGGTAAAATCTTCCGGAGCTCAAATTATTAATCACACAAACTTCCTACTCCAACTCCTCCTCTTAGCTCCTAAAACAGAAATGCCATAACACTTTCTTAAAATTACATGTAGCACCCTCTACCTTTAGGTAGGTGCTAGAGTAGTGTTTTTTTTGTATACTGCCAGTGCAGGTAAATTTCGGCAGTCCTATGCTGTGAGATAGGCCTGTTTGTTTTTGATCTGGGGGCAGGGGAGTGGTTTAGTGTAGCAGCAGGGGACTGACATGTACTTCATCTCTGTGGCACCTCATCTGTTTCCAGTGAGAGGGTTTTGGAAAGGAGCCAAGGCAGAGTGCTAGAGTGACATGGGGCGTATTTGGGAGCCCTGACCAATCCCTAACTAGGATTGGCAGGCGACAGGCCTCCTATATATACCCATAGTCAGCCTGTTGTGGCAGGTGTTGTAGGGTGGAAGAACTAAGATGATGGCATGTTATGCTGTCATGGTCTGAGGGAACCCCCTTTCGGTGGGGGGGGGGGTGACCTCCGGCATGGAGCTCGGCAGCTGGGAGGGAGCCTCTTTTTAAACGGTCATTGAGAGGTGTCCTGGAACAGGAGGAGGACAACGGGGAGCATGGTCAGGAAAGTCATTCAGGAGGGATCCATGCCAGGGTTGGTGAGTGAGAAGCACAGTGAGAAGCTCTGGGAGAGATATGCCAGGATTAGATGTGGAGTCAGAGGGAGAGACTGTGGTGTTGTTTTGGAGTCAAGTCATTGCACCCACAAGGGCTGGCAGGATTTGTATTGGACGTGCTGGGATCACTAGTCCACCAAATATTAGTAAACACATCTATTCTTCTCAACTAAAACAGTTGCTACCACAAAGGGTACGACAGAACCCTGCCTGTAAAGGGCTACTAGAAAAACGTTAGGACTTATTAAGAGTGACCCAGCCATGTGCTAACGGTGACAGGAACCTAAATTTGGACAGTTAAGTAAAGCAAGTGATCTCAAGTAGTGTGCTTGAGGAGATATGCAGAGGAAGAGACTTTCAAATTTAGACTCAACTAAGATTGATTTCATTAAGAAGTATTCATCATTTGGGCATCCCAAGTCCCTTTCCCCATCCAAGTTTAATCCCCTAATAAAAACAACAAAAACAACAAGAAAGAGACTGGGTGAAATATGTGGATGCTAGAACACGTAGTGACTCCACGGGGGCACCACTACATTCAATACACAGAACTTACCAAATACACAATATATCCCCACCCCCCAATCCCTGTCACATTTCAAAATTTGATGACATTATAAAGCCATTCAGGCTGTTCTGAACTCCACAAGATCCAATCTCCAGTTCATGAAAGTGGAAGTTGTTGTCCAGATATGTGTGGCTGTGTGGTAGGACTAGACACATCAACCCAAGTAAGCCAATCAGAAGTAGTGTTCTGCCCGACCAAAGGATCCATATCCTTTAGCCTATCAGTTAACAGGCCCAATCGGCTTTGGAATTGTGCAGGATTAGATAGAATGGGGTTAAACTTTGACTTGGTTAGCAATTTACTTATCCTCACCCACTGGTCAGGAATAAGGGTAGGTATCTAGTGTTTCTTTTTGCATCACCCTTGCTTGAAGGTTTAGGGTTCTGCTACTTTGGTGGCTTCAAATTTGTGTGGGGTTCGTAGATCAGGGCCTATAATCATTTTTTTAGGCATTTCCTCATTGTTGCTAGTTAAACATTCCACACCTCCACTGGCCTAAGTATTGTATAGGGGTGTTAAGACAAGCTTTATTTCCTTTGATTTAAGGAAAGTCTCAAACTCTTTTGACATAAATTGTGGATCATTGCCAGTAAGGATGAGCCGAACACCCCCCGGTTCGGTTCGCACCAGAACTTTCGAACGGACCCCAAATTCGTACGAACTTTAGAACCCCATTGAAGTCTATGGGACTCGAACGTTCGAAATTAAAAGTGCTAATTTTCAAGGCTAATATGCAAGATACTGTCCTAAAAAGGGTTTGGGGACCTGGCTCCTGCCCCAGGGGACATGGGTCAATGCCTAAAATGTTTTTTAAAATGGCCGTTTTGGCGGGAGCACTGATTTTAATGACGATTAAAGTGAAAAAAAAGTGAAATATCCCTTTAAATATGGTGCCTGGGGGGTGTCTGTAGTATGCCTGTGAAGTGCCACGTGTTTCCCGTGTTTAGAACAGTCCCTGCACAAAATGACATTAAACGGAAATAACACCATTTAAAACTGCTTGCGGTTTTAATGTTATATCTGGTTCCTGCAATATGGTTGAAAATCATTGAGAAAAATGGCATGGGTAGCCCTCCCTTCCCATTACCAGCCCCTTTGGGTCTTGTACGCATATTAAGGGGAACCCAGTACCCATATTAAAAAAAGGAAATGCGTGTGGCCCCCAGGCCCTATATACTCAGAACAGCAGGTTTGTTGTGTTAAGTTGAATCTGTTTGTAATTTTCAACTGGTACATTTTTAAAGTGTAGCTCCAGTCAAAAAACGATTTTTAAGCTTTTTGGAAAACATAGGGAAGGGTTATCACCCCTGTATAATTTGTTTTGTCGTCCATCTTTTTTCATCTCACTTGCTGTTGTCTCCTTCCGTTTGCAAGTAGGAGATGTTTGTAAGTTGGATGTTTGAAAGTAGGGGCCTGCCCTATATGCTCTGCAGAAACGGCGGAACAAGGTGTTGGTTTTGCCACAACATTGTAAGCCCTCAAAGTGACTCTGGGTGGGCACAGGAACGGGCCCTCCTGTGAAATATTATATCAAGAATTGTAATTACATGTCCCTGTTAAACAGGGGCAGAAAAATTGGGCCTTAGGCACTGGTGCTGGTGCCACGACACTGCAACCTCTCCCATATACTCTTGTTTTATTGCAGGAATTAGCCCTGCTGCAAAGCCTTGCATCAAAAATTGTAATTAAACGCCCCTGTTGAACAGGGGCAGAAAAATTGGGCCTTAGGCACTGGTGCTGGTGCCACCACACTGCAACCTCTCCCATATACTCTAGTTTTATTGCAGGAATTAGCCCTGCTGCAAAGCATTGCATCAAAAATTGTAATTAAACGCCCCTGTTAAACAGGGGCAGAAAAACTGGGCCTTAGGCACTGGTGCCACCACACTGCAACCTCTCCCATATACTCTAGTTTTATTGCAGGAATTAGCCCTGCTGCAAAGCATTGCATCAAAAATTGTAATTAAACGCCCCTGTTAAACAGGGGCAGAAAAATTGGGCCTTAGGCACTGGTGCTGGTGCCACCACACTGCAACCTCTCCCATATACTCTAGTTTTATTGCAGGAATTAGCCCTGCTGCAAAGCATTGCATCAAAAATTGTAATTAAACGCCCCTGTTAAACAGGGGCAGAAAAATTGGGCTGCTGGCATCACCCAGAGCCAGAAATGTTCTTCCAACATATCAGCAGAGGAGGAAGAGGATAGACAATCAACATAACAGGAAAGTCACTCAGCATCAGCATAGGCAGTCTTCAAGGGATGTGATATTTAAAAAAAAATTATTTGGTTACATCAGCTTCAGGTGCTTGGTAGCTGTGGGTGATCCAAGACTGATTCATCTTGATGAAGGTCAGTCGATCAACTGATTCGGTGGACAGGCGCACCCTGTGATCGGTAACAAAGCCACCAGCAGCACTGAAGGTGCGTTCCGAAAGAACGCTGGATGCAGGACAGGCCAGTAGCTCAATTGCATACTGTGCAAGCTCTGGCCAGTGATCCATCCTCAAGACCCAGTAAGCCAGAGGATTTTCGGTGGGAAAGGTGTCCAAGTCTGACCTTGCCCCTAGGTATTCCTGCACCATGTAAATCAGATGCTGGTGATGGTTGCTGGAACCGATCATACCTTGGGGCTGCAGACTAAAATATTGTCTGAAAGCATCGGTCAGACGGCCACCTTCTCCACCGCTCCTTCTGACCGATGCCTCAGCAACACGTTGTCCAGGACCAGGAGTTTGTAACCTCCTAGTCTCTGGGAACGCGTTGCACAGACCTTTCTGTAAGGCCTCCCGGAGATGTCTCATCCTCTGCTCCCTCTGCGATGGCAAGATAAGGTCGGCAACCTTACCCTTGTACCGTGGATCAAGGAGAGTGGCCAGCCAGTAATGGTCCCTCTCCTTGATCCGAAGAATACGAGGATCCTTGTGCAGGCTTTGCAGGATCAGGGAGGCCATGCAGCGTAGGTTAGCTGAGGCATTCGGTCTGGAGTCCTCTGGGTCACTAAGGACAACATGATCCGCACCTACCTCCTCCCAGCCACGTACAAGTCCACGTGTTTCTTGGGACTGTAAATCATCCCTACAAGACTGCTGCTGCTGATGCTGAGTGCCAGCCTCCACCTCCATGCAGACACAATCATCCTCCTCCTCCTCTTCTTTCTCCTCATCCTCTTCCTGTGTGATGGGTGGCACAGCAGGAACACTGTCTGGATAAAGGGGGCCTTGAGAGGCAAGGAAGTCCTCCTCTTCCTGCCTCTGTTCTGCCTCAAGTGCCCTGTCCGTTATTCCACGCAGCGTATGCTCCAAGAGGTGGACAAGAGGTACAGTGTCACTGATGCATGCACTGTCACTGCTCACCATCCTTGTGGCCTCCTCAAACGCTGACAGGACAGTGCATGCATCCCTGATCATGCCCCACTGGTGTGGTGAGAAAAAACCGAGCTCCCCTGACCCTGTCCTGGTGCCGTAGTCGCACAGGTACTCATTGATGGCCCTCTGCTGCGTGTGCAGCCGCTGCAGCATGGCCAACGTTGAGTTCCACCTGGTGGGCATGTCACATATAAGGCGGTTCTTGGGCAGGTTCAACTCCTTGTGGAGCTCAGCCAACCGAGCACAGGCATTAAATGATCGGCGGAAATGCACACAGACTTTCCTGGCCTGCTTCAGGACATCCTGTAAGCCCCGGTACCTGCCCAAGAACCGCTGCACCACCAGGTTAAGGACGTGAGCTACACAGGGCACATGGGTCAGTTGTCCCTGTCGGAGGAGGTTGGTGCCATTGTCGCAAACCACCATTCTTGGCTTAAGCTGGCGTGGCGCAAAACAACCTCTCGGCCTGCCCCTGCAGAGCTGACAAAACATCCGCCCCAGTGTGGCTCCTGTCCCCCAAACAAACCAGCGCAAGCACGGCATGGCATCGTTTTGCCTGCGTACTTGCTTAGCCCCTGGAACGCCTACGGAGCACCGCTGGTTCTGAGGACATAGCACTGCAAGAGGCCATGGAGGAAGAAGAAGAGGAGGGGGTGGAGGAGAGAGGTGTGTCACAACCAATAGTAGCATTTTGGAGGCGTGGTGGCGGAACAACCTCCAACACTACTGCACCTTGTCCTGCATCCTTCCCAGCTGCCAGAAGAGTGACCCAATGGGCCGTGAAAGACAGGTAACATCCCTGTCCATGCCTGCTGGACCATGAGTCAGCGGTAATATGCACCTTACCGCTGACCGCCCTGTCCAGCGAGGCAAGGACATTGCCTTCCACATGCCGGTAGAGAGCCGGAATCGCCTTCCGTGAGAAAAAGTGGCGTTTGGGGACCTGCCACTGAGGAACCGCACATTGTACAAACTCACGGAAGGGGGCCGAGTCTACTAACTGAAAAGGCAGCAGTTGAAGTGCTAGCAATTTAGCCAAGCTAGCATTCAACCGCTGGGCATGTGGATGGCTGGGAGTGAACTTCTTTCGCCGGTCCAGCAGCTGGGGCAGGGACATTTGCCTGCTATAATCGGACGTGGGTGTACCGCTAGCAGAGTGCCCGGAAGCACTTGGCTGTGACACACCTAATTCTACACCTTCATTCCCCTCAGAGCAGGTTTCAGAGAGGACTGAAGGTCTAGTGGGGTTGGAGATGCCAGCTGATGAGGAGCAAGGAGAGGTCCGCTTTGTTCTTTGGTGTGGGTCTTTGAGGTACGCTTGCCAACGAGCTGCATGGCAGGTCAACATATGTCTGGTCAAGCATATGGTGCCCAAGCGGCTGATGTTTTGGCCACGCGAAATACGCTTGAGACATATGTTGCAAATAGCAGCGGTGCGATCTGATGCACTTGTCTCAAAAAAGGCCCACACCAAAGAACTTTTAGAATAAGGCGCAGAGGCAGCGCCCTGCACAGGCGGAGCTCTGCGGTGTGATTCAGTCGGTGTGCTGCCTCTAAGCTGGCCCCCGGAGGGCATCCTGCCTCGTTGGACATGTGCCTCCTCCTCCTCCTCTCTCCTACCAGGCACCCACGTGGAGTCAGTGCCCTCATCATCCCCTCCCTCTTCATCGCTGTAGCAAACCTGGCAATATGCTGCAGCTTGTGGAACATGACTGCCAGATTGCTGTCCTTCTTGAGCATCCCCTCTCTCTGCATTCACGCTACTGCCTGCCTCTAGCTGAGTGTCATCATCAGAGGCTACAAAACACTGGGCATCCTCCTGGAGCATGTACCCAACACTGTGCTCAAAGAGTTCAGGAGACTCCTCAGGAGGACGTGGTGGGTCTAGGGAAGGAGTCACTGATGATGACATTGAGAGGAGGGAAGACGATGCGTTGGCAGCTGCTTTGCTAGTACCCTGAGACTGGGTGAGAGAGGATGAGGAGGATGAAGAGGGCTTGGTCATCCACTCTACCAAGTCATTGGCATGTTGCGGTTCAACATGTCCAGCTGCCGAAAAGAAGGACAAGCATGTCCCATGGCCACTTGCTGATGACAATGCACCGCGTCCACGACCAGCACTGTTGTCTCTAGACACAGAGCCTGCTTGCCCTCTTTTATCGGCTCGCGCCTGTCTGCCTCTCCTTGCTGGCCTTCCAGACATGGTAATGGCCTGAAAGGAGTTAGGTAAAACAGCAGTTGGGTAGTGTATATTGTGCTGGAGGCACACAACACCCACTAACTCCTGCACATGCCTTTATTATAGAACACCAGAGATAAAGGGGTATACTGTAATGGAGTCACACAACACCCACTAAGCCCTGCAGATGCCTTTATTATAGAACACCAGAGATAAAGGGGTATACTGTAATGGAGTCACACAACACCCACTAAGCCCTGCAGATGGCTCTATTAGAGAACAGCAATAAAGGGTAGATACAGGTGTATATTGTGCTGGAGGCACAAAACACCCACTAACTCCTGCAGATGCCTTTTTTATAGAACACCAGAGATAAAGGGGTATATACAGATGTATACTGTGATTTGCTGGAGGCACACACAACTTCCAATAACTCCTGCAGATGGCAAGTGGGCTCAAATAGAGAAGAGCTATGTAGGTGGATATAGCGGTGTGTACAGGGTACAGAGCATGCAGACAGCGCGCACAAGCTCCTAACACTACTGACTGCAAGCTCTATTATAAAAGATAGATCACTAGCTATATAGGTGAGGTGAATATAGCGGTGTATACTGCGGTCAGAGCACACAGACAACAACCACTACAGAAGAGCAAGATCGAAAATCGGCCGATAACGATCGGTGTATACTGTGTTGAAGGTACACAGAACACCCACTAACTGCTTCAGACGCCAACACACTACACAAGGCCACCGCGCTGGTGGCCTTATATAGTGTGTGGCGTGTACTACACAGCCTGAGCTATGATTGGCCACAGGCATCCTGCCTGTGGCCAATCATGGCTCTCCTTGCTGCTGGCGCTGTGATTGGCCAAGCATGCGTGGTCACAGTGCATGCTTGGCCAATCATGAGCCAGCAATGCACTGCGATGACGCAGTGCATTGTGGGCCGTGAGCGGCACACGAATTTGGCGCGAACGGCCCATAACGTTCGGAATTCGCCGAACGGGCGAACAGCCGATGTTCGAGTCGAACGTATGTTCGACTCGAACACGAAGCTCATCCCTAATTGCCAGTAATGATAACCAGTGATAGTCCCCATCTCGAGGACCATCCAAGGCAGTCATGACATCTACTGTAACCACCTCTGCCCATTTTGAGTACAAATAGCAAGCTACCAAACAGTATAGTGTTTTTTTTTAGTGCTACTGTAATTTTTCTGTTACTGGATTGTATTCCATGAGTCCTTTGGGAAATGTTTGTAATGATGCAACTGTTTTATTCAGATTTTTGCCACTGATGAAGTCATAGTTCATAATTTAAACCTAACATTTCTATTTAGTTTTCTATACCAGGCCACCATACTGCTCCTCTGTAAAATTGTTTTGTCTGTACCACACCTAGATGACCTTCATGAGCCATTTTTTAGATCCATCCAATTGTCACAATGCAGCTGGCATTACTGCTCTGGGTCCTCTTAAAAGGCAAACACCTTTCCAAGTTCTTACTTGGTAGTACTGTATGTCTAAAGCTGTCCTGGTAAGGCAGTTGGTCAGCGCGGTCACCAGGCCCTTTGGTCTAACCCTGAAGACTGGTGATTTTGATATTTCAAGTGACTGCTCTCCTTCTTGGTCTTCCCATCCCTTGTATGGACTGAGGACAATACGAGACAAATAATCTGCTGCTTGATTAAACTTTCTTGGCCTATAGCAAATATCAAAGTTGTAATGAAAAAGCCTATGTGACCATCCTTGTATACAAAGAGGAAGGTGGCCAGATCATAAAACTGACAGCAAGGATGTCAGTGCAAATGATCAGTTCTCAGGGTACATTTTCTACCTAGTAGATAGTGATGCCACTATTCACATGCTCATGTACAGGCCAATGCCTCGTATTCTCCTGCAGAATGTTTTTGGCCAGCTTTGCTGTCACCAGCAGCTTCAGGCTCTTACCCTTCTTACCTTCTAGCCAGTGTCACATAAAAATCTGGTTTATGACAGAAACCCAAAGAGATTTCTCATTACAGTCTTGTGTAATGGAATTGTATTTTGGTGTTTTATTGGTGTGTAAAGATATAAAGCGTTGTGCAAACTGTTGGAACTATATAAATCGTGTATAATAATAATAATATAACAATAAAATACAAGAATATATTTGCATGATAATTATAATTGATTTTAATCTTTATAATAGAACATCTTGTCGCTATATGATCATAAACTTTTAAGATTAAAAGAACTCTCATCAGACTACCTTGTTATGACATCAGAATAAACTATACTGGGAAGCCTAGTCTTGCGAGAGCCAGAACAAGCACTCAGGTAATCTGTAGCTGAGAGCTTGTTGTGGTAGTTCTACAGTGCAGGGCAGTTTGAATACAAAGATAAATGACACAATTTGAAGAAGGTGAAATCTATGGCTACCCCTTAAGTCCATCTAAAAATTAACACCGCCCTTAACACTCTAAACTTTTCCCTAAACGTGGCCATTGTCATCTAACCCCCCCCCCCCCCCCCCCAACATATGACCCCTTAGTGAACCCCTATTGCATAAACTTTAAATCTGACCTCTCCCTAATCCTAATGCTCAACATACATGTTACAATCGGACCATAAAATCAACATTATGTTTACCAAAACTACTACTTAATATATCCAATCATGTTGCATCCAATCAGACAGGCCATACACTACATAGTTGTTTTTAGATCCAAAGGAGATTGCAAAATTAAATTGTAATGTGTGTGGTGACCCTAAGTGTAGCCTAAACATCTAAATTCCCTAAACTCCTCCTATTCCTAACACTTAACCATTCTCTTTACTGTTACAAGCCACTCATTGTTCTTGTTGAGCTTATTGTTCTGCTGATGACGTTTTACTAGACAGCAAGTGAAGGGAACTTTCCAACAGCAACAAAGATAGAGAAATAAGAACACTTTTATTAGCAGAATGGGGGAGTTGGAGGAGTAGAGTGGAAACCTCTTTAACAGAGCCCCAGATAGCAGTAAAAAACAGACACAGTTTAAAAAAAAATGTTTTGGCTTCACACTTGTACGACAATACCCCTTAACTTTAGCTCCATATTAAGTACCTCCGGAGTCTTTTCTTCCATATTCCATATTTGAGTCCCAGAGTATCTTCTTTTGTCTTAGAGATCTTCTGATTCCACACATTATGCCTTTTAGCTCTTGTAATCTTCCTTAAAGAAACATTAAAGTGAAAAAAATATATAAGAGGCAACATCTTTGTGTAATTATATTGCACAGAAAGATTGCTTTCTTCTTCTTCTTGCTGTTCCCCTGATGCTGTAGGCTGCTTTCCTCCTTCAGGTGCTTGCTGTAGCATGCTGGGTGCTAAGAAGGTACACGTGTGATCTTATTCCAAGCTGCATGCATCCATAGACACACACATAGTCAGTAAGTCTTGTCCTCACACCTTCCTCACAGGAGTGATGCTGGACATGGAAACAGCACTGGTGAGAATACAGTGAGCCAGGTAAGTGATTGGGCATAGAGCGAGGTAGGACATATAGTGAGGCATTTTTTTACTTTAATGCAGAGAATAAATTAAGGTAAAAAATGTACTACTTTAATGTATTATACATTAAATATATTATACATCTTTTTGGACAGATGGCTTCTTAATTTGGTAGCAGAGATGTATGCATATGTAGCGCCCCCCTGGAGGCAAGTGGTGTACTCCAAGAAACAGGTTGGGTTGACATTTCACCTAAGTGTGTAGTTCTCAGGAAATAGTAGGAAAGGTGAACATATAGGTGCAAGTCGTTTTTAGATGTGAATGAAAAGGAATTTATTAGCTTACACTCAAACTCCAGGGAGAGAGGGGTAGGGAATTCAGAACACCAGTTACTGACCTGCAGACTCAGTAGCATAACAATAGATTGCAGTAAAGGAAAATTATCTTTAGAGAATTTGTTACCCCAACATTTCATATTCCTGATATGTACCCATTGTACATGTGCTTGAGTTAAAAAAGTATCCTGTTCTCTCTGTATTGCTTCCTTTGTGTAAAATAGCTGCCATTCCTGCCAGCCCCCCTGATTTCCTATTCCAAACTGTGCTTTCATGCCTAGAGTGGTCAGTTGTAATGGGAGCACAGCCTGCCTGTCCTCCAATGATCAGATTTGTGCTGACATGCCCCCTCCTGCTCAGCCATTTACTGAGAAGATCAGCGTACTGTGTGTTTCTCCACCCCTATATCTTTAAAACCCTTATGCAGCAGAGAACAGAAGTTATGTGATCACTTCTAAAAAAAAAGTTATTTATAATTTATTTTTATATATACACAAATGTTTTTCATTTTTATTTTAAACTGAATAAGTTATTTTACAGGGTAAGGGTTCACATATAATTGAAGCTGAATCCAGCAACCTGTACCTTCTTAGATGTAGCAGCCATCTCCAAAAGCAACTATTTATTCTCCAATAAGCAGCAGAAGCCTTGATGGCCTCATGTTGATGCTTTCTCAGGCTCTCCACAAGTTCCTCCTCCACAGGACCTCAAGAGTCACTTCTGGTACTTCATCTCAGACATCATCTATTTCTCTCCTATCCTTTGCAAGGCTCCCTGAGCCCAGGGCCTCGAGCAACAGGACACTGAACAGGCAGGTTCCTTCTGCTACAAGCATATGCATGGGCCTCAGCTGAGCTGCTCCTCACACACCGTCAATAGGCCGCAGCCTGGGGGGGGAAGAGAGAGATCACTTGGCCCGTCCCAAATATTTATGCTCTACCCCAGCATGCACCAGTGGCAATAAACATTCTTCTGGATGGCTCAGTTTTAAACAGTTTTAGGGTACTTGCACACTGTACTGTTGTATGAACATACAGACATTCCTGGCAGAAAAAAAACATATAGTGTGCCTATTTTTTGAATATGCGTAAAAATTATTCTAGCTTTATATTAATCAAGGGACTGTTACATAACTACGTATTTGCCCAGATTCATGCATATGAGCGGCAATGTAGATTTCTGTTTTTTTTTTGTTTTGTTTTTTTACTGATCTATATGCAATGCATGTTTACATACCTGTGTGTACAGGCACATTGAAAACAATGGTCTTCACCGGCAGTGGAGTGAAGTCTTACATATATATTTTTATTTCCTAGATTTAATCAAAACTAAATAGTGAACATTTTGGAAAAATGCATATTCCTATATTCTTTACCATGACAATTTTTATATAATTTACCCAGCCGCAAATAAAATCATAATTCAGCTCTACCCCACCCCAGTGCCACCAATGCCACTGAATACAGGTGCCTACAAATAGCCTTTATCCAAATCATAATCTTCTTCTGCATGATCACCTCATTTTGACCTGGAAGCTAAAACCATACAGTGCCCAGTGATCAAAAAGATAATTTACTATCAAATAATTACCGTACTTTTCCGTTCCTGATGGACTCCATGGCAGCATACATTTGTTTAACCTTGCTTCTACCCCATAGGACCTCACTCCCATTAATTTTCAGGCTGAGCCAGAGGCCGCATTCCTTAAGACCCCTTTCACACCAGGGCGTTTTGCAGGCACTATAGCGTTAGAAATAGCGCCTGCAATCCGCCCTAAAGAAGCTGCACCATTGTGTGCAGTGTGAAAGCCCTGAGGGCTTTACCACTACAGCGGTGCGCTGGCAGGATGTCAGAAAAAAGTCCTGCCAGCAGCTTCTTTGGAGCGGTGAAGGAGCGGTGTGTTTACCGCTCCTCTACCGCTGCTCCCCATTGAAATCAATGGGGCAGCGCTGTAATGCCGCCGGCAAAACGCCGATATTGCGGCGTATTGCCGGTGGTTTTAACCCTTTCGCGGCCGCTAGCGGGGGTAAAAGCGCCCCGCTAGCGGCCAAAATGCGCCGCAAATCTGCCGCAAATCCGGCGGTAAAACGCTGCTAAAAATAGCTGCGTTTTACCGCTGACGCTATCAGCGGTGTGGTGTGAAAGGGTTCTAACTAGCCTACTCATGACTCTGAGAGGGAACTCCTGCTGCCATCAGGAAACAAAAATTACGGTAAATATTTGATGGTACATTTTTCTGTTTCCTGACAGACTTCCATGGCATACGTTTGAGAACTTACTAGCCCAAAAAACAAGGGTGGAATGTCGGAAAAGTAGGGTTTTAATTATAGCCAACAGAAACCCTATGGATATATATTAACAGCATAAGGAACTTAGCTACACCCCACAATGAGCCAGAACAGCTTTAATGGAAGACATGTCATCCTCCTACAACTATTCCTGGGACACTTTCACAGGGAGCCCACAAAGTCTACACACTCCTGGATGAGTATGTGGTGACTGCTTTCGTAGAAACCAAGCCCTATGCTTTAAAAGCCTAAGGGCTAGCTGGAATGACCCATCCAGCGAAAATTCTGGATGATATCTCCGTCCCGCTGGTTCTGCCAGAGAGAGTGACAAATATGTCCTAAAACTCTGAGCAAAGCTGTAGCTTGAGAGCATGCTTGAAGCACCCAAATATCCATGGCATGGAGCCAGTTATCCTCGGTGGTCCTGCATATGGGAGGAACAAATCTTTTGTAATCACAGAATGCCGAAGCCACCTCAGATTGTGGCCCAGCATTGATGTATACACTACTCGTACTGGGCAGAAAGCCACAAGGATCCCTCTCTGCACAAGGCCCAGATCTCAGCAAACCTCCTGACTGAGGAATAAGAACCCATAGAAAGGCTGCCTTCATAACTGAGACTTTACTCAGAACTGGACTGAAAGAGATTCCATCGGGAGCAGCAAGCTGTCAAGGGTCCGCAAAGGCCCCGATTCTGCTGAGGATGTAGCCCTAGAGAGTTTGATAGATATCATGGCTCAATCCTTACTCCAACTGGAATGGAGGCAAACCCACCTGAAGCTGTAAGTCACCAAAGGATCCTTCCTAGCTTAAAACTTTGAAATTGGAAAACTTTCTGGCTGAAGAGACAGCCCTTAGTGTGCATGTCTTCATAGCTCAGTCTTTACCCAAGATCGACTGAAAGAGATCTCATCTGGAGCCGGCAAGAAAGTCCAGAGCAAGTAGTAAACCCCACCTAGAAAGTCTTGCCTCTCCTTCAAGTCTCAGATGCAGCCCCCCCATCAAATTATAGGATGATTAAGGGATAGTCTACCCATGAGACATTGGATATGACAGGAACTGCAGAGATCTGCTTTCTAAGAGAGCTTTAGGATCAGTTGAAGACCAGAATGCACCTGACCAGAGGACTGAAGCAAAGAAAACAAAGCAGTCCAAACAGAACAAGCTCTATTCAAATCATTTTGTAGGATTTATAGATATTAGCTTAGAGCAGGGGTCTACTGTCCCTCAAACTTTAGGAGGGCCGGATTGTGGCCAGTGGGAGTAGAAAATGTCCCAGGCCCAGCATCAGTGAGAATAAATATGGCCTCAGGCTTGGTGGTCAGTAGGAGGTGCCCTTATTATTGGTATTAGGAGGAGTAGTGCCCCATTATTGGTATTAGGAGGAGTAGTATTTCATCATTGGTTTCAGTGGAAGACATTGTGCCCCATTGCTAGTGTCATTGGGAGGAATAGTGCCCCAAGGGCCAAATAAAGTCTAGCAAAGGGCCACATCTGGCCCTCGGGCCACAGTTTGGAGACCCCTGGCTTAGAGGAACAACAGCCAAGACTGATCAGTCTCTTCCTGCCAGGATGAAAAACTGGCAAAAAGATCTATGACTGAAGATTTCATTTAAGAGAAAGGACTTCAATATGATGCCCCAGTATCAAAGGCAGGAACCAAGGCCTGTTTGGGCAATAGGGAATTACTGCAAAAATTGCCATGGTCTATAGCAACAGACACCCCAAAAAAACTGTATTTGGATCAAACTGGAAAGCATATAGCTTGTGACACCTTTCCTGATCTGACACAGCATACGTACCCAGGTCTTGGCCCATGGGTCTAGGGAAAAGCTTTCTAGCTTGTAACAGTAAGGAGATGCTACCAAATCTAACTCTGAAATCTTGTCCAGAGATAAAATCCACTTGGAGGAACCTGTATGTAGGAACCACTTATTGCCCAATTGGGCCACAGAATATGGATTCTTCCCAGAAATTCTATGTAGACTCAAAACAGATAATAAAGAAAATTCTAATCCACCCAGATCACAATCACCTCTTCTCGGTGGACTAACCCTGCAGGTTCTGACCTGCACTGTGATGTAAGACACCACTGTGATGTTTTTCAGCCTCACTGTAGACAAAAAAGCCGGCGGTAAGATGACAAAAGGTGAAGGGAGCATGAAAGAGCTGGCCAGAAAACCAGAATGTTTTGGGAGTTTTACTGGCAAAACAACTTCACGAAAGGGGAGTTTTACTGGCAATAGCTTAGCAGCACAAAAGATTTATTACTGTGCCAGCACCAAAGGCTTTGTCTGCCTGTTTGCGAGGCACGAATCGCTGGGTGCATGATCAACAACATTGGAGGAAAAAACCTTTTCAAGACAGGAGGCCATTTCCATTGAGCACTCCTCAATATAGGAATGGGAGAGACCAGGATCCTGATCAACAGGTGAAGAGAAGAAAGCCAGGATTACCCGGCATCCTACCACCAGTATGCTCTAGTGGAAAAAACGATGTATCCTGAACCGTGATGGATCAAGCTCTTAGATACACAAAAGCCAGCCAATCTCTTGTAGGGTTCTGAGAACGCTCTCGGTATACTTGACAGGAATCCCTGTCTAGAAAAGGAGTGGATCGAGAACCCAACCAGCAGACATATATGCTGCATGACATCTTAATCCATGTAGAAACAGAGGTATGTCAGAAGACAGCTCTGGGAGTTGGAAATAGGCATCCCTCTGCGCAACAATAGTACTCCTCTTAAAATCACATCTACTGGAATTGGAATGGCCATCCCTAAAGATGGTAAAAAACATTCTGGCTAGCAGAACTTGCTTATTGTTGCTGGAGCAAAGGATTCCTCCTGACACAGTCAGAGGCTTGAAGGTGACTGATTGACCCACATTGCCTGAAGTGCTTGACCCGAGGGTCCAACTGAGACCAAAGCTATATCTTCCTATTAGAAGAGAAGCAACCAGGTACCCATAAGAAATGTATGGGTGGCACAAATATGAAAAAGGCCAGTAAGCAACCTCTCCCCCAGAAGTGGAGCTCTTTGCTGACTACTTGGTTGAGGACTCTCTTCAATTCTTTCTGGACTCCAAGGCGGAGCTGCAGGAGCAAACCTTGGAAATAAACACTGATTCTTGAACCGCGGTCCTCTTTCATTGAGCAGACATGTACTCTGAGGCAGGATGCCAGACTAAACACAGCTCTTAGCTGTCAAATAAAGCTAGTCCTTGAAGGGGACTGTTTAGACTCTCACAATGCAGACAAGATTGTCCCACTTGTAGAATTATTCCCAGTTATGTGCTATCAAATGAAGCTAACCCTTGAAGGGGACTGCTAGACTCTCTTAATGCAGACAAGATTGTCCCACTTGTAGAATTATTCCCAGCTATTTGCTATCAAATGAAGCTAGCCCTTTAAGGGGATTGTTTAGACTCTTGCAATGCAGACAAGATTGTTCTACTTGTAAAATAATCTACAGCTATTTGCTATCAAGATAAAGCTAGACCTTGAAGGGGTCTGTTTAACTTCTTGCAATGCAGACCAGATTGTTCCTCTTATCAGAATTATTCTTTAGGATAAATTTTATATTTTTCATCCCAATGTCCATTGCTTTGGAAGAGAGGCATGGGTTAAGGCAGGCTTCCCGGCTGCAACTGCAGATAGATATATCCCTTAGGAACAAGTCAAACACAAGACTACCACCAGAAGACGATACACCCCCCAATGTCACCCCCCATCATCCTGATTGAGTATACCCCTGAAGGACACAGCATCCTCCAATGACAACTCCATGTATACGGCTAAGCCGATGATGGCCACGTCAACCAAACAGGTGACTCATTATGCTGGTGTAGCACCCTGGAGTTTAGTCAGGGAGCTCCTCACAAATTTACTTGCCAAAAGTAGAGTAGAGTTATCTTGTTCGATTGATAGTGATCTATTGATTTCTCCCTAAGCTTAGCCTTGTTGCACTTTTATCTTCTACCACTAGGTGGCCAGGTACTTGGTGGTTACTAGATACTAGACGGGAAACCCAAGGTCAGGTTATGGGTATGTGGGTGTCCCAGCCAATGGGCAGGGGTTTTCTTTAATCCCTTAAAAGAGAGGAATGTCCCCCGTGTGTTTTTTTTTAGCAGCTGATGGATGGAAAAAATACTACATGTAATTAAAAATTGCTTGTAATTTTTAATGGATGATATAAAAAAATTACCAATAGGGGTTAAAATGTGAGCTGTGGTACAGGAGATCTAAAAGCAACAACACAAGTGAGGCTAAACACAATTTACATAATATTCAAGCGCTAAAAATGTTGATAATAAGCAAATCCTGATGAGTTTCGACTCCGCCGGGTCATCTTCAGAGGATTAATACTCTGTAAAAATATTTGCATATATTGAAATTTATAAACATAACCAAAAAGTAACGTAATAATGAGCATTTTTCTATATAGTTACCAATCACATTGTATGGTGCGATGTCTCCTGAATCTAAAGTCTTCTAAGAACCCCCCTCCACTTGACCCTACCGAGAGTCCCCGGCCAGCCGGCACACCAGCATGAGGAGCCAACCACCCAAATGTGGCCTACGAGGAGTCACAGTTATGGAAAATCCCAATTGCCAGGAAGGGGAGCTAGAGACATAGGGGCTCCATGATGTGGGTCCAGTCCAGGATACACTGGGGCACCAGCTACTAGGGAGGAGTTTACATTCAGTCACCCCCCCCCCCCCCATCACTACCAGAGCACACTGTCATCTTTGCTAGTCACACGGTACACATGCTGGCTGGAAGCGTAAGCACCAAACACCCTTTTGGTTACTCGTGGCAACGGCAATCAAATCTTCCACTTGCGGCATTCTCCACTTGTAGACCTTTAGTAGTACACATCTCCACGTGCAAGTCCTGTACTTTTGATACACCTACCTTACATGCACCTTTTTTTTAAAAACTTCAAACCAGGCATTTAGGAGCTTAATGACTTTTACTAAAGCTTCTTGTAAGTACAGTCTTTCACAGTTCATTGCTGACACGGTTTCAGGTTATTTTACCTAACTCAGGCTGCCCATGTTATACCTCTAAGCAAGGTAGAGTCCTTGTCTATTGTCCATGTTCTGGTTCCTGTACCTCAAAACTAGGTTCCCCAAGAGAGTGGCCATATGTTCCTAGAGAAGTTACATCTTTCAGCACAGCTTCTTGCTATTTCCCATGCGGAAGGCTCCACTCCTTCAAAGGTTAATTTTCCTTGTATTTATGGGTCACCAAAAAGGGGCAGGACCATGAACACTCGGGGGTTAGCAACCTTATCCCTTCCCTAACCTCCCTGGGCAGCCTTTACACAAAGCCCACTAACACATACACAATGCAGTACAACAAGACATAGGGAGAGAATTACTAAAACTGGAAAGTGCAAAATCTGGTGCAGTTGTGCATGGTAGTCAATAAGCTTCTAACTTCAGCTTGTTCAATTAAGCTTTGACAAAAAACAAAACAAAAAAAAACTGGAAGTTGATTGGTTTCCATGCAGAGCTGCACCAGATTTTGCACTATCCGGTTTTAGTTAACCCCATAGTGTGCACCTGCCTACAAGTTGGCCACCACTGGTAAGGGACATGAAAATATGGAACAAGAAAAGATAAAGGTGAAAAAAAATAGATGACAATAACAACAGAATTTAAACAAATGCAAAAAAGAGGCAGTTTTGTCATTTGGCTTATATTGTAAAAAAAAAAAAAAAAAAAAAAAAAAAAAAAAAACTGATGCTGACAGGCAAGACAAATGTTTTTTGCATACATTTTTATGATCATTATCTCTGCAATCACAACCACATCTCTGCAAATATAACTACTCTCTGAGATAATCTTTATAGTGGTTAAGATGTTCCACATTGATGAACAAGTACAGGACACATCTAAGCACGCAGCTTGTGACTTCTGAAGTGACAATTTGTAAGATTGAAGAGAAAATTGGTAAACCATTGAAGAATGGGTATTTTCAATATCCTATGTTAGTTGCTGATTTTTATGATTTTGAACATTTTAATGACAAGATTTTTATGAGGTAAAACATACCCCCCCCCCCACCCTGAAGCCAGTGGCAGCTGGTGCTCCAAAATTTGAGGGGGGTGGCAAAAACTAACATTCCCCCCCACTGGAGAGACGAACGGCGGTGATCGTCCCACCACCTCCCAGCGTGAGACAGACGGCAGCAATGACCCACCACCAACTCCCCCGAGAGACAAATGGCGGCAATGAACCACCACCCCCCCAAGGAGAGACGAACGGCAGCAATGAACCACCACCACCACCCCCCCAACGAGAGACAAACGGTGGCAATGAACCACCACCACCACCCCGCCACGAGAGACGAACGGCAGGAATGAACCACCACCCCCACCCCCTCCACGAGAGACAAACGGCGGCAATGAACCACCACCACCCCCCCAAACGAGAGACAAACGGTGGCAATGAATCACCACCACCACCCCGCCAATGAGAGACGAACGGCAGGAATGAACCACCACCCCCACCCCCTCAACGAGAGACAAACGGCGGCAATGAACCACCACCACCCCCCAACGAGAGACAAACGGTGGCAATGAATCATGTGCACTAATCATGTGCTTCAAAAACAAAAACACCCCTTCAATTGGAATCCTTGCGTCTAGCGCCCTGCATGTAGATTAGGGGGCTGGACGCATGGATGGGGGGACATCGCCCCTGCGCCCCTTATGGAGCTGCCGCCACTGCCTGAAGCAGAGAACATGCCTCTAATTATGCAGACCATGAAGAATTAATAACAATTTGATTGGTTAAACCCAAGTGTTTTTTTCACCCGAAATGTTTAAATTATAGACTGGACTTTTGGTAGTTAAATAGTTAATTTTTTTTTAGGTCTATGGCAGGGTTGTCAACAGTCAGTAAATTTACTAACAGTTTGTAAAAATCTGTGATTTATTACAACTGTCTGTACATATCAGGGGCTGGTAATTTGTCTCGCTGTGTTGACTTTTTAAGTGTAAACCGTGCAAATTACTTGTAGGGATATTGTCAGTGTTTCCAGATTGTGTTTATACTATTTTAAATATCAGTGGTCTTAATTTTTTTTTAATCTGCTAAAGGTCTACAGTATTAAGATCAGGGCTCAAGTCCTGCGGGAAACCATGGGAACGGAGTTCCTGTACTTTTTCTACAACAGGAACTCAGTTCCCTTTAGCAGCCGCGTCCTGCATATGCCTGAGTAACTGGTTGCTAGGGTGAGACACAGACACCACACCAGACAGAGCCACACTTACTGCTGGTAAGGATCCAGCATGTGCCCACTGCCCAGTTAGTGCCAGACAGTCCCGGGGCCGCCAACGACTACTCCCGCAGCCACTGTAGCACATTGCCAGCAGTGCAGCCCAACTCTGAGCTGCCAGACTTTTCCAGTTTAACTTCTCCTCTCCTGAGCTGAGCCTTCGAGTCCTCCCACCCACGAGGTCCGCCGCCCACCAGAGTCATTGACAAACTTCCAGGTTAGTGTGTTACACACACTTTGTTAGTTACAGTGAACACGCTCCCCCTCTGTTCTGCTGCTGTGTCCCCCACTCCCCCTCCGTTTTGCTGCTGTGTCCCCCACACCCCCTCTGTTCTGCTGCTGTGTCCCCCACACCCCCTCCGTTCTGCTGCTGTCCCTCACTCCCCCTCCGCTCTGCTGCTGTGTCCCCCACTCCCCCTCCGTTCTGCTGCTGTGTCCCCCACTCCCCCTCCATTCTGCTGCTGTGTCCCCCAGTCCCCCTCCATTCTGCTGCTGTGTCCCCCACTCCCCCTCCGTTCTGCTGCTGTCTCCACCACTCTCCCTCCGTTCTGCTGCTGTCTCGCCCACTCCCCCTCCGTTCTGCTGCTGTCTCCCCCACTCCCCCTCCATTCTGCTGCTGTCTCCCCCACTCCCCCTCCATTCTGCTGCTGTCTCCCCCACTCCCCCTCTGTTCTGCTGCTGTCCCCCTCCAGTTTTCCTCCCTGTCCCCCTCCGTTCTACTGTCTCCCTCCATTCTGCTCCTGTCCTCCTCCAGTTTTCCTCTGTGTCCCCCTCCGTTCTGCTGCCCCCCTTCGTTCTTGTGGTGATTATTCTGTTAGTTTGATAAGTTAACTTATTTTTTTTTTTGTAAACTGGCACTTTACAATAATTGCGTTTTCTGTGAAATATATAAGCATATGAGCGTATCTTTTTTTTTTTTTGGTGGGGGAGTGGATCTTGGGTGGGAGTTCCCACACTTTTTTCCCCAGGACTTGACCCCTGATTAAGATGTCACAAATTTGTACAGCCAGACAAAATTACATGTATATCACGTCAGATATCAATTCAGCATACCAGTATTGTAATTCACGTCATGGGAATGCGTTAAGCGCCCTTTATTATTATTATTATACAGGATTTATATATAGCGCCAACAGTTTACGCCGCGCTTTATAATATAAAGGGGAGACAATACAGTTATAATACAATAAAATACAAGAGGGTTAAGGGGGCCCCGCTCATTAGAGCCATATCTAGGGCCGTGCACAAACGGGACACTAGGGCCACCATTACAAAGCAGATAGACAAGCATTAAACATTTGGAAAGCAAGGGCATACAAATTTCAGCCATAGCTTTACCAGCTAAACTAAACATATCCATTTTTGTGAAGTATTTCACAGCAATAATACGTTTTACACGTTTTGTCAGTAAAAAATTCTGTGGGAGATTGGCAACACTGGTCTACGCATCAGAGACAACTAGGGAGGTAATAGGGATTTGGTTCCAAAAAAGGGACAGTTGAGAGCTATTGGTAAGATAATAAGCACAGTTAAAATAATACTTTAGGGTCAGGCAGCGCTGTGATCTAACCATGGTCAGACATCTTCTTTTCTATTAAAAGCATAAAAAAAAAGATACATTTTTTTTTTGGCCTTTACTTGCTTCAGCACTCTAATATAAGCGAAGCACCATTTATTTTAATGACTTGTGGAAAAAGGAGTGTGGAGGAGGGGGAGGAGGAAACCTGCCACATGACCTGTTCAAGCCAGTTCTCTCCTCCTATTGGTGTATGATTTCTGCAGCACACACGTTGTTGTCACTGAAGGAATATATAACCTTGAGCAGTTCAGCTGAAATGTCCTTCTTCCTGTGGAAGCCATTATATATTTGAGAGAAACCATTTTGTCTACTTGGAACGCAATCATATATTTTTTTTTCTTACAAAAAACGATTATTTAAGCATTGAAACATTTTTATGTGGTAGTTCTAAAGCAACAGATTAAGCCTTTCTAGATCTTAAAAATAGTTTGTTTATACCACACTTTGTGTGTCTCATTTCTATTACATATTAAAAAAGTGTGTTTCCCGGTAGTGACTGTGAAATGAAAAACATCATAAGAACAGTGCAGACAAAAATAAACTTCAAAGCTGAAAAAGGGAATTAAAGATAATTTAATTTCACGTGTGAATTTCTTTGAAAGATACAAAAATATGCTTCTTGCAAAATGTATTAACTTATTATTAGTGCTGGTTCACACTTGTGCGATGTCAGACATTGCATGTGATTCACACCGCACTGCTGTGTAGATCACATGCGATGTTTGTGCGATCCAGATTGTATGGCTGAATTTGCATCACATTCGAACTAAAATCGCACAAGACCCTTTTTTTTTTTGTCCGCACCAGAATCGCATAGTTGCCAACTGGCCCGAATTTCCGGGGGCATTCCTGGTATTTAGACATTTGTTACTGCTTACTGGGATATGTCGCAGGAAATCGACAGTTTCCCCAATTTTTTTTTTTTTGATAGAGGTCCGTGGCCGGCACTGGGGAATTATCTCTACCGCCTGCCATTTTACAGACCAGCTACCATGAGGAAGAAACAAGAGACTCCACCTCTTGGTGCTTCCCTTCCGCATTCACAAGCTGGTCTTTTGTAAATGGTGCGGAGACCATAAGGAGATGGAAAGTGGGATGTAAGGAGATACAAGGAGGGACTCCACTGGGGACATCTGATGTAAGGAGGGACTCCGCTGGGGACACCTCATGTAAGGGGGTACTCCGTTGGTGACACCTCATGTAAGGAGGGACTCTGCTAGGGACACCCCATGTAAGGAGAGACTCCGCTAGGGACACCCCATGTTAGGAGGGACTCTGCTAGGGAAACCATGTAAGGAGGGACTCCGCTGGGGACACCTCATGTAAGGAGGGACTCCACTGGGGACACCTGACGTAAGGATGGCCTCTGCTGGGAATGCCTGATGTAAGGAGGGACTCTGCTGGGAATGCCCGATGTAAGGATGCACTCTGCTGGGGACACCTACTGTCAGACAATGTGGCAGGTGACACACGTAGGGCTCCCACTGATTCTGCATTATGGTGAGTTGAACTATTTAATTTTATATTACAATGTAATAATAGAAATAAAGCGCTTCAATTATCCTGACACAAGAACAAACATGGTGCCTGGATGATTGAAGCGCTAACACCAGGTGTTTGGAGTATTTTGCTGATTTTTAAACTTTAGGGAATACATATATTTCTATTGTGGTGTAGGATCTGGGCCTGTTGTTCCTCCTTCCCTCCCTATTTCTTTATTTCTCCCTCCACCCATCTCTCATCTCAGACTCAAACCACACCCCATTGAGCCAGGACCCCTTTAAGCCACACTCAATATTTAGTTTAAATCATCCCCATTTTTCGCCATGTGCCAGTTTTCTTCCCCCACTACGGGTAGCCTAGAAATTAATGCCCCACCCATAATTATAATAAGACTCCACCTACAGACGAAAAAGTATCCCTATAAATTTTTGGACTATGTTGCCAACTATGGAATGGTTCTGTCTGAATTCACAGTTCACACTGCGTTATGAAAACTGAGCTGCGGTTGTCATTAACTTTCTATCGACACCCACAGCGGTTCGCATAGGGGAGTGTGAACTGCCTGCGAGTTCTATGCAATGTGGGAACCAGCACTGGAATTGCGCTGGTGTGAATCGGCACTCACAGGGATTTATTACTTTTATTTTAAAATGTAGGCAGGCTGCACACCCCCATAAAAAACAAAAGAGGGCGCACAGGCTGTCAGTGTGAGAAAAAAAAAAACAATTACCTGTTTCTGCTTCTGTTGATCTGTTGTATCATGTGATCATCTCTCATTGGCTGACAGCTGATCATGTGGTAAGGGGCCAGGATCGGCCCCTTACTCCGATCTGTGATCACCTGAGTCTCATTGACTCAGTGATCACAGCATTGGCGCATGGGGAGCGTGCAAAGGGGAGAATGTCTATTGATGGACTCCTGGCAAAGTAGATCCATGCTGTAGCCATCATTCAGCTATAGCACAGATCTGAAGGGAGAGAAATGCCACTCACCAAGCCTCCAGATCTCATCAGGTGCTCCCGTCCTACAAGCTATCAGGTGCTGGCTGTGCGCAAGTCATGAGAAATGAAAAAGGTCCTGGACTGCCGCACTCCGTATAAAAGGCTTCTTTATTGTAGAAAAAATAAGTAAAACATGTTTTATACGGAGTGCGGCAGTCCAGGACCTTTTTCGTTTCTACGAATCTGAAGGGGTTAATAAATGTGGAAAATGCCGTACCTTTTTTGTGACGAGTTTTATATATGTTAGAGAACAGCTTAGCAGCAAAGCATCAAGAGATTATCCATCTGTGCAGTGGAATAGTACTTATACCCTGCTGGGCTATAACACTTATGCGTAGAGGACAATTGCTGTTCTGGCACACCCCCATGTCTGAGCTGGTCTGGGCACTTTTTTGGGGGGTATAGGGCAGTACACCTGCTGCTCTAAATTCACTTTGTTTATCTATAACTATGCATGGGCCTGCTAACTTTGATTGATAGTAGTAAATAAAGATTTGATATTCAGAAGGACAAGAAAACAACCCTAAGATGTAGATCAAGAAAAAAATATTTAAATTCACTAAAGAATAAAAAAAATCTGTATTTTGTTGTGGTAACTTCAAATTTTTATGATGAAAAATTATTGATTCATGGATCAGATGAGTTTATTGCAGGCATGTTATATCATACATTTTGTGTTATACTTTGCATTTAAATGTCAGTTCTCTAAGCTTATCCCACATAGTATTGGTCCCTAAAATTGGAACCATTTTTGCTGGTGATAAAACCATGGCTCATAAGATAATAATAATAATAATAAAAAAAACAGATTCATCATCAGGTTTTGCATATTTTTGTTTTAATAATATAATATTGAAAAACCACATGAAGTTGATCACTTTAGGCTGCATTCACACCTGAGCGTAGCGTTTTCAATCAGAAAATCGTGCGAATTTACTGCAATTTTGCTGCATTTTTTGCGGCGTTTTTTACCACGATTCGCTGCGTTTTTACCGCGATTTGCCGCGATTTTGTGCAGGGCAAAAGGTCACCAATGTTAAAAGAAGAAAAACGCCCAAATCTGCTCAATTCGAGCGACAAAAAAGGGTCCAGAACTTGTTTGAGCTTCAGGCGTTCGGCTTCAGGCAACATGGAGTGGAGATGTGAACCATCTCCATTGAGAATAATAGATTTTTTCCCCTCCAGCATTTGTAGCTTCAGGCTTCAAGCTACAAAACGCTCAGGTGTGAATGGGGTCTTAGAGTAGGGGTTAAATTGTTTAGCCTTTTAGGACGGGGGGGGGGGGGGGGGCAATAACTCCCAATGTTTTTCATGCTGCATTTTGTGGAACAGCTATCGTGGAACATCTAGATATACATCTATTTTCACACTTGAAGACACTATCTGAAGTAGTATGAACATTTTACACAACTTTCAACTGGTAATTACAACATATAAAGGGCCAACATAGGAATCATAAAAAGCCTCTGTCTTGAGAGAAACGTAGGTACCATTGCTGTTTTTCTTCTGAGAGTACTTTTTGCCTAGTTGTGTCTGGCTTCACTACTGCTGAGTCACAGACCTTTAGGCTGGGTTCACACTGCTGCGGGGGGAGATCCGGATGTGATTCGCACAGCAAATCACATCCGATCTCCGTAGCACTGCGAGTTCAGCCATACAGATAGTATGGCTGAACTCGCAGCTGTCCCGCAGCAAACTCGCACAGGACCCTTTTTTGGGTCCGCAACGGAATCGGATCGCATGGGGGTTCACACCATGCGATCCGATTCCTGTGCGAGTCGGCAGATCGCACTGCGATATGCCAACGGATCTGGGGGTGTCATTAACATAACATTGACACCCCCAGCCGTCCGCATAGGGCAGTGTGAACTGCCGGCGGGAGGTATGCGATGCGGGAAAACGCCGCGGATTCGCGGCGTTCCCGCATCGCAGCAATGTGAACCTAGCCTTAAGGCCTCTTTCACACTGACGTCCCGTTCAGGCCCGCCTGTCAGTTTTTCAGGCGGACCTGAACGGGTGCTCCATAGAGGTCTATGGAGCGTCGGATGTCAGCGGTGACATGTCTGCTGACATCCGACCCGCTCCGATCCGAAAAAGTGTAACGGAGGAAAAAGCTATTTTTCCATCCGTCTGCGGATCGGATCGGGTGACGACGGGCACTGCGGTCCGTCGTCATCCGATCTCCCATAGGGGAGAGCGGCGCTGTGACAGATCCGTCCCTGCGCAGTGTGCAGAGACGGACCTGTCATCTCCCTGCACAGCGGGGATCGACAGAGTGATCCCCGCTGAGCAAACGGATATCCACGGGGCGGATCAGAACTGATCCGCCCCGTGTGAAAGGACCCTAAAACACATTTCAAATGTATCCTATCTTTTAAATGCCCCCCTCCCCCTCCTTGTTGAAAATAATATAAACAAAAAAGTTCTGGCAAGCCCCATGCCCCAGTAGGGCTCCATATGTCCACTTCTGTCATCCTGTGCTGGTCCTTCTCTGGGTTGAATGACATCCAGGGGTTAATTTACTAAAACTGGAGTGTGCAAAATCTGGTGCAGTTCAGCACAGAAGCCAATCAGATTGGTCAAAGCTTAATTGAACAAGCTAAAGCTAGAAACGGATTGACTACCATGCACAGCTGCAACAGATTTTGCACTCTCCAGCTTTAATATATGAACCCCCCGGTGTTAGCCAACCCACTTACTATGTCAGCCAACCCATGTCAACAAGGATCTGCCCCCACTGAGCTTGCAAAAGAGAGCTGCAATTTGTCATCATGTGGCACCTTTCACTACACCATTAATGATGGGGCCACTGACATAAGAAAGCCCATGTCGTGACATAAGTGGACCAAACTCCCTGTAAAAACTGGTGGAGAGATTTTAAAACAAAAGTGCTGGTGGGGGTTGTGACAGGAGTCATTTGAGGCTGGGGGCTTGTGGAACCCAGCTTAACTTGGAGAGTACTGGAATCTCCTTGTCCAGCTCCCCAGGCCACATAGACATATACATTCCATATTAGGTTGCACCAAAGCCAGACAGACACAATGGGATACAGCCACACCTCAAACAAACCAGTGTGGTTGTACAGTGAGTCTGACTAGTGCAGATCAGACTGGGGCTCTGGGTCACCCTGTGCCCCTAATAGACACAGGGTGACCCAGAACCCCCGTCTGATCTGCACTAGTCAGACTCACTGTACAACCACACTGGTTTGTTTGAGGTGTGGCTGTATCCCATTGTGTCTGTCTGCCTAATATGGGATGTACAGTGGTGTGAAAAAGTGTTTGCCCCCTTCCTCATTTCCTGTTCCTTTGCATGTTTGTCACACTTAAGTGTTTCGGAACATCAAACCAATTTAAACAATAGTCAAGGACAACACAAGTAAACACAAAATGCAATTTGTAAATGAAGGTGTTTATTATTAAAGGTGAAAAAAAATCCAAACCATCATGGCCCTGTGTGAAAAAGTGATTGCCCCCTTAACCTAATAACTGGTTGGGCCACCCTTAGCAGCAACAACTGCAACCAAGCGTTTGCGATAACGTGCAATGAGGCTTTTACAGCATCCTGGAGGAATTTTGGCCCACTCATCTTTGCAGAATTGTCCTAATTCAGTTACATTAGAGGGTTTTCGAGCATGAACGGCCTTTTTAAGGTCATACCACAACATCTCAATAGGATTCAGGTCAGGACTTTGGCTAGGCCACTCCAAAGTCTTCATTTTGTTTTTCTTCAGCCATTCGGTGGTGGACTTGCTGGTGTGTTTAGGATCATTGTCCTGCTGCAGAACCCAAGTTCGTTTCAGCTTGAGTACACGAACAGATGGTCGGACATTCTCCTTCAGGATCTCTTGGTAGACAGCAGAATTCATAGTTCCTTTTATCACAGCAAGTCTTCCAGGTCCTGAAGCAGCAAAACAGCCCCAGACCATCACACTACCACCACCATATTTTACTGTTGGTATAATGTTCTTTTTATGAAATGCAGTGTTCCTTCTACGCCAGATATACTTGGACACACACCTTCCAAAGAGTTCCACTTTTGTCTCATCGGTCCACAGAATGTTGTCCCAAAAGTCTTGGGGGATCATCAAGATGTGTTGTGGAGAAATTGAGACGAGCTTTGATGTTCTTTTTGCTCAGCAGTGGTTTTCTCCTTGGAACTCTGCCATGCAGGCCATTTTTGCCCAGTCTTTTCCTGATGGTGGAGGCATGAACGCTGACCTTAACTGAGGCAAGTGAGGCCTGCAGTTCCTTGGACGTTGTTGTGGGGTCTTTTGTGACCTCTTGGATGAGTCGTCGCTGCGCTCTTGGGGTAATTTTGGGCGGCCGGCCACTCCTGGGAAGGTTCACCACTGTTCCATGTCTTCGCCATTTGTGGATAATGGCTCTCACTGTGGTTCGCTGGATTCCCAAAGCTTTGGAAATGGCTTTATAACCCTTTCCAGACTGATAAATCTCAATTACTTTCTTTCTCAATTGTTCCTGAATTTCTTTGGGTCTCGGCATGATGTGTAGCTTTTAAGGATCTTCTGGTGGACCTTACTGTGTCAAGCAGCTCCTATTTAAGTGATGCCTTGATTGTGAACAGGTGTGGCAATAATCAGGCCTGGGTGTGGCTACAGAAATTGAACTCAGGTGTGGACAACCACAGTTATAGTATGTTTTAACAAGGGGCAATCACTTTTTCACACAGGGCCATGATGGTTTGGATTTTTTTTCACCTTTAATAATAAACACCTTCATTTACAAATTGCATTTTGTGTTTACTTGTGTTGTCCTTGACTATTGTTTAAATTGGTTTGATGTTCCGAAACACTTAAGTGTGACAAACATCCAAAGGAACAGGAAATGAGGAAGGGGGCAAACACTTTTTCACACCACTGTATATGTCTTTGTGGATTAGCGGTGAGAGGGAAGGGGGGATTTCTCCAGCAGCCCCTCCCAAAGACAGTCTACTGATGAGAAGTTTGAATACACCTGTGCCATGCTACAGTTGGAGGTAAAGTTTACACCGCCATGTTTCATTATACAAAGAAGGGGGCATTGTCCCCCGAGCGTATATATTTGTGCCTTTGTTTAAATAAAGAGTTCAAGCTCAAGCTTTGCAGCCAAACGAGTCTTGCCTTGTTGGTAATATGCAGCAATAATATATAATATCTCTATTTAGACTGGAGGAAGTGGTATATGACAGAAGCACTCCATCAGAGTGTGGGAAGCGATTCCGTTACAGGGGTATTGTTGAAATTGAAATTGGGCTTTAACAAGCATGCAGCAAAAACACTTTTTGTGGGTCTGCATAACAGGCAGGCTAGCTATTATTTTGCAGAGTTTTAGCAATAGCAGTCCCTGTATTTATCTCATTAAAGGTTCATTTAAAAGTTGGCCTTTAGAATTGTGGTGTGTCCATGCCAACCTCAAAGGAATAATTATGTCTAAGTTTTTTAACAATTCCCATTTCCTTTGTTCACACTCCAATATGTACATAGGAAACATTTTTCCAAACAGCTGCAACGGACGTGTGTCTGGAATCTTAATATCCATTTAGTTTCCAGGGTGTGAACTCAAATCACGGAAGGAAAGTGGACACACACACTTCAGGAAGCAATATTACTGGCACTGCACACCAAGATGGTATTTTAGGAAGGGATAAAATAACACATGGCAAGGATCAGCATAGAATTATTCCAGTCTTGTCTACTAAATATTTGACAAGCTTATTTCTTATGTTAGTTCTTGATATCAGGTTGAAATATGAATCTGGGTGTATATATTTCACCTTATAAGGTTGAAGTACTGTATATACGGTAGATCATGATTATTTTCAGTAATTCTTCATACTCTTATTCTAAAGGTAGTGGGCAAGCGTAATCCAGTGAACAATCCAAAGTCAAGGCATTCCCAAAGAAGATTCCATGTTCATGGCAGAGGTCAGAAACAAGGGAATCCAAGACAGGCTGATCGGCAGGGACAAACTAGACATGACTGATAGGGATATATTTACACATCAAAATGCCAGCACTCTCATATCTCCCAACACAAGTTTTCAGTCTCTTGGTTTCAGTGGGGAATATCAGATAATGCCATAATTCAGAATGGCCTTCTTGGGTAAAGCTTACACTCTGGACCAGCTCTTTCTCAACCAGAGTTCCATGGAACCCTAGAGTTCCTTCAGCGGTTGCCTTGAGCAATGATCAATTTCTGCTTCACAAAGTTCCCACTGACACCATTGATCTTTTTTAGTTATCTGTAAAGGGCAAATTCTTCCCACTGACCACAGGTATAAGAACCATTCCTCCCAGTGACCAACACACTAATTACTATGAGCTGTAGATATAGTAATTTTTAGCAGGGGTTCTCCAAGACTGGAATGTTATTTCAAGGCTTCCATTGTGTTGAAAAGGTTGAGAAAGGCTGCTCTGGTCCTTTGTAAGTCCTGTTCATTTCTACACAGATGATCAACCATTCTCCTCATCACTGAATGCAGCACATACCAGACCTATTGTATGGCAAGTGTAAGTTATGTTACGTCTCTACCGCCCATGTCTAGTACAGACATGCCTTACATGTGCCTGAGCCTCTCCCTAAATTTGCTTCCACACTCTCACTGCCGGGGCCTTACTGTCCATCTTCTCACCAAGTCTGTACCATTAGCAACACGTTCACCAATCTGACAGCTCCAGCCCTCCCCAGTTTTTCCGTTACAACTTAAGAGCTGTCACCAACCTTAATAAGATACAAGAAATGCTCTTCCTTGTGTAATGAAAACACCAAGATCTTTATTCACTGCACAATTACTTACAAGCATAAAATCTATAAGCACATTTACAGGGGAAAAACCCCACTGGGGTTTTGACATCTGAGGCCAGCACCCAAAAACAGACCCCAATGGGTAATGGCCCCATCACTATATTTGATGACAGGTAGCGAAGCAAGGAAGATATTACAAGCTCAGAGCTTGCAGCAGCTGCAGGTCTCCGAATGGTTCTGTTCAGGGATCTAGCATTCACCTAAGTTCAGATTTGCTAAGCTAACCAGACAGGACTGTATATTCTAAAAAAAAAATTATGTACCCCACATGAACCTAGTATTGAAAGATACCAGAGAAGAATAAAGATTTTCCACCAAATAGCTTTATATTGTACCTAAAGCCATTTATGTTTGCTTTAGTTGGTGTAGGGGGAGTGGTTGAACCCCATCATTTTTTGCTATATTTATTGCCACTGTGGAAAATTCCTCCTCTACACCAGGACAAAAAGGACAGCAACAAAGACAACAGGAAAAAAAACAGTTTGGGCTTTAGATACATTTTTTTTGTAATGTTGATAACAAGCAATATCTAAATAAGCAGACTATATTGGAATGCACTCCTTCCTAGGCGTGCCTCTAACTTTAATTGAAGACCATTGAGTTGTGTGTTTTGTGAGAATTGAAAAAGCAAGTGTGAAAAAAAAAATGTTAGTCTGCAAATTTTTTTGTTTGACCCCTTTTTGTAAGTCAAAAAAGTGGAATTACTCTTTAACTGCTTGCAGACCGCCCCATGCATATATACTATGGCCGCTCTGTGCCAAATCACGTACCATGTACATGATCTGACACTTCTGGGTCTGGGGCCAGTGCACACACTGCCGGAAACCCACTCCTGCTGTGATTGGACACAGCAGGAGCCAATCAGCAGGTCCGGCAGAGGCGATGTCTGCCTGGACCCTCTGATTGGGAAACAGGCAGAACGAAGATCTGCCTATGTAAAAAGGGCAGGCCGACATTTTTTGAGAGGGGAATGTACTGATCCAGTGTTTTTGCTACCCCCTTAGCCCCCCACCCCGTTAGTAAGCATTCCCTAGGAAGACAGTTAACCCTGATGTTAACCCTTCCCAGCCAGTGTCCTTAATACAGTGACAGTGCATATTTTTTTAGCACTGATCATTGTGTATTAGTATCACTGGTCCCCAAAAAGTGTCCGTTAGTGTCCCAACTGTCTTCTGCACTGTCACAGTCCCATTATAAGTCGCTGATTGCCACCATTACTAATAAAAAAAAATATTCCATAGTTTGTAGACGCTATATCTTTTGCACAAACCAACCAATATACACTTATTGGGATTGTGTTTTACCAAAAATATGTAGCAGAATACAAATTGGCCTAAACTGATAAAGAAATTAGCTTTTTTACATTTTTTTATTGGGTGTGTTTTATAGCAGAAAGTAATTTTTTTTTTTTTCAAAATTGTGGCTCTTATTTTGTTTATAGCCCAAAAAATAAATGATTAAATAGCATCAAAAGAAAGCTATATTTGTGGGGAAAAAAGCAAACATTTTATTTGGGTACAGTGCCGCACGACCGCGCAATTGTCAGTTAAAGTAACGCAGTGCCATATCTCATAAAATGGCCTGGTTATGAAGAGGGGTAAAACCTTCCGGAGCTGAAGTGGTAAACCTCTTTTCCTCCAGCCTTAAATTGTGTCCTCATGTCCTTGTCAAGGACCCAGAAAAATCAAGTTGTTACCACCTTTAATTAAATCAGTATTAAACCCAAAAGCAAAAACATTTATTATATTGGAGCTTACCAATTCTTATGCCCCGTACACACGACCAGACTTTTCAACATCAAAAGTCTGACGGAATGATTCCGGCAGACTATTCGAACGTGTGTGGGCTGCAGCGGACTTTTGATTTGCAAAAGTCTGACAGACTTTAGAAATGGAACATGTTTCAAATTTTTCCGACAGAACTCTGCCGGACCCAGAAATCCGCTCGTGTGTGTGCTAGTCTGACGGACTAAAACCGGCGCTAGGGCAGCTATTGGCTACTGGCTATGAACTTCCTTATTCTAGTCCAGTCATACGTCATCACGTTCGAATCCGTCGGACTTTGGTGTGATTGTGTGTGGCCAAGTGCGTTCATTCGGAAAGTCCATCAGAACTCTGTCAGAACTCCGTCAGAACTCTGTCGAAAGTCTGCCGGAATTAAGTCCTGTCGTGTGTACGCGGCATTAGACGTGATGGCTGCATTCGTTTTCCTTTTTTTTTAGGCTTTCTTTCTTCTAGTTTTATCTGGTAATCCAGCCAGCATGTCTATTGTTTTTTTAAAAGCACAATCTATCAATCAGTTTACATGGATGGGACAAACCACTTAAAGCGGGAGTTCCGCCGTTTTTTTTTTTTTTTAAAAGCCAGCAGCTACAAATACTGCAGCTGCTGACTTTTAAAATAAGGACACTTACCCGCTCAGCGCGCCCGCGATGTCGGCACCCGAAGCCGATCTCACGATCGTCTCTCGGGTGCTGCCGCCGCCATCTTGGGTATGGGAATCAGGAAGTGGAGCCTTGCGGCTTCATTTCCCGGTTCCCTACTGCGCATGCGCGAGTCACGCTGCGCAATAAGGATGGTCCCTGCTGTCTCTGGGATCCGTATGTTTCCCAGCAGACAGCGGGGGACCTTCGGAAAGGGGCGTAGATTCTGCGGAAAAGGGGCGTATATTCTGCAGATATCTATGCCGGAAGTGGGTGCAGATACCTATACTGTACAGGTACCTGCACCCCCCTCCCCCCTGAAAGGTGCCAATTGTGGTGCCGGAGGGGGAGAGGGTTCCAATGAGCGGAAGCTCCACTTTAGGGTGGACCTCCGCTTTAAAACTGGCAGGGGTGTATAAAATGATAAGCTTTTATTTATGTATTCATTCAAAAGGGAAAAAAAAAGGGTTTGCTGTAACTGATTATAAAGTGTAAGACGGAGTTTGGCTTAAAGCGGAACTTCAGTCATTAGTCCATCTATTAAATCTTCTGCCCTTGTTGTTTTAACTTTGGATAGTAAAACATTTTTTTCCCTGCCAGTAAATACCTTATACAGCCCACTTCCTCTTTATTGTCCAATAAAAAGCCTAGGCTTATGACATCATGCACAGCTCTCTTTCTCACGCTCATGAGAGTTTGCCAGGAAGGGAGGGGGGGGGGTGAGTCATAAGAGGGCCAGTGAAAGCTGCAGAGCTGAAGGTGTGCCTCTGTGTGCCTGTGTAAATCCAGGAAGTGAACAGGCAGCAGCTTCAGCTGCTCAGTTAAAATTATCCTTTACCTGCATACTCATCTGTTCCCCTTCCCCCTCCCTGCCCTTTCTTCCCCTTTTCCTTTCTCCTTCCCTCTTTCTCCCCCTTTTCCCCCCTCCCTCTCCCCTCCTTTCTTGTATTCCCCCATTTGCGCAACACTAAAACCACTTAATCGATATTGCTCAGGGAGTAGGTGAAGCTCCCTTCAGTGTTTGCAGCATCCCTCTATTCCCCTTGTCAAGGTGGTTGGCGCAGAGGCACTTTATACACTGATGTTGTTGGTGCTTGCCTTATTCCCACCTATGCATTTTTAGTACTTTTTGCATTTTGCAGAGTTTCCTATGGAACACGATCCGTAGTGCAAATATGTAAAATGCATAGGTGTGAATCAGGCCTTATTGTCTCAGTTTAAAATTCCATTATATTTCCATTATATTTGCATGAGATTCCTCTCTTGTTTCTTCTTCGAATTTGATACCAGGGATGTGAGACTCTGTACTGGAAATTATCCAATTGCCAATATATTTACATACTGAAAGACATATTTCTACGATTGCCGAATTTGTTGGTCTGTAGTGAATCAGTTCACCCATCTCTACCTCTCCTTGTGTGAATGGATGCACAATGTATTTTCTCATTAGCACTTAACCAAGTGCTAGAACAGAGCAACTTTTTCTCCCATCTATAGACACAGCAAGAAGGAAAACTCAGCTCTGACATCTGCAGGATCTAGTATTTGAGCAGACCAGCACTTTGGCAATGATATTGGAAACTATGAGATTTTTTTTTTTTTTTTTTAACAGCTCAAGCGGAGGACATAGGGGAGGATTTTTCCTATCTCCGTGCAAATGTGCAGGAGTATGAGCACAGAGGAACTGCAATGGGTCATTGTTCCAGGTGTTCAGTGGGAGGACAATCATTCCAGAATCCAATCACATTCACTGGTTAAATAATTGCACAGATACATCCTTGGAACAGAAATCTTATTAGAACACAAAATGTCACATAATAGCAAGCTTGTTACATGTAAAACTCGTACAAGTACAAAACCAAATGAAATGTGTTGCAGATAGGCGTTATAGATTGCAGGATGAGTAAATGAAACGTAAAATAACTCCACTGGGTTTAACCACTTGCCGACCACCGCCCACTGATATACATCGGCACAATGGCAGCGGTGGGCAAATGGGCGTACCTGTACATCCCCTGTAATCGGAGGGGCTAGCACGCGCGTACAGCGTGAACATACTTGCAGGACCGGCGGACTCGATATCCGCCGGTCTCCCAGTGATCCTGTCATGTGAGTTGAAGCCCCACCCCACTGTTAGAATCACTCCCTAGGACACACTTAACCCCTTCATTGCCCCATGGTTTTAAACCCTTCCCTGCCAGTGTCATTTACACAGTAATCAGTGCATTTTTATAGCACTGATCACTGTATAAATGACAATGGTCCCAAAAATAGTGTCAAAAATGTCCGCCATAGTGTCACAGTCGCAATAAGTCGCAATCTCAGATTGCCGCCATTACTAATAAAAAAAATAATAATAAAAATGCCATAAAACTATCCCCTATTTTGTAGACGCTATAACTTTCGTGCAAACAAATCAATATACGCTTATTGCGATTTTTTTTTAAATAAAAATACATAGAAGAATATATATTCGTCTAAACTGAGGAAAAAATGTGTTTGTTATATATTCTTGGGGGATATTTATTATAGCAAAAAAGTAAAAAATACAGCTTTTTTTTCAAAAAAGTCGCTTTTCTTTTTGTTTATAGCGCAAAATAAAAACAACAGGGGTGATCAAATGCCACCAAAAGAAAGCTCTATTTGTGGGGAAAAAAAGGACGTCAATTTTGTTTGAGTACAATTTTACACAACCGCGCAATTGTCAGCTAAAGCGACACAGTGCCGAATCGCAAAAAAGTGCTCTGGTCAGGAAGGGGGGATACAATCTTCTGGGGCCGAATCGGTTAACCACTTGCCTACTGGGCACTTTCACCCCTTCCTGCCCAGGCCAATTTTCAGCTTTCACACTTTGAATGGCAATTGCTGGGTTTTTTATTTTTTGGTAAAATAAAAAAAAAAAATTCTTTGTTTCTGTCAGAAAATTTTGTAAATAAGTAATTTTTCTCCTTCACTGATGTGCGCTGATGAGGCGGCACTGGTAGGCTGCACTGATGGGCACTAAAAGGCAGCACTGACTTGCATCACTAATGAGCACAGATTAGCATCACTAATGAGCACAGATTAGCATTACTAATGGGCACAGATTGGTGTCACTGATGAGCACAGTTGGGGCTGCACTGATGATCAGAGCCCGATTATCTGTACAGATCTCTCCCCTGTGAGGAGATGACGCGAATTGGCTCTCCTCTCCTCCCACTCAGTCAGTGTGAGGCGAGCAGAACAGATAAATGGCATTTCCATGTTTACATGTGATAAGCTGTGATTGGACACAGCCAATCACATAGGTAAAGGGTTGCGTCATTAGTTCTTTACCAAAAATCGGGGCCACATCGTGACCTAGGGACACAGTGCACCCTCGATCGCCACGTTGCCCAAAACAAGAGAGAAATGCCGGTGGGCAAGAGGCAGTTAAAATCCTGCTTGTTACCAGGGCCGTCTTTAATATTGACTGGACCCTGGGCAAAAACTTTCTTGGGCCCCCCATGCAATTTCACTCTCCACCTGCTCTGAAACATACAATAAATAGCAGCTAGACTTAAAATCAGTTTACTGTATCAGATCAGGCAGGAATTGCAATTGGTTGTCAGCTGTTACAGCATATCATTACTGCTTACTGACTGGTTGCTAGAGGTTACAGCAAACGATTTCTGCTTGTTAATTGGTTGCTAGAGATTACTGTACAGTAATAATGCTCTCTTATTGGTTGCTAGAGGTTACAGCACATCAACTCCTCCCTGCGGGGGGGGGGCATGATATTCCTATGAATGCCGCCTTTATTTACATATCAGTGCCGCTGGCCTCAGCTGTTTTCTTATGAATGCCAGTTATTTATTTACGTAGCACAGGATTAGCAGGCGAGTCATCTGTACACAACAATAAGGCAGAGCTGGGCAGCATTAGTGCCAGCACATCACACTGAGATATCGGGACACAGCACAGGACTAAAACTTCAAGGACAAAGGAATTTAAACTGAGATAGTTAGCAAGTATGAGGCAGCTGCTTTGGGCCCCACAACAATGACAGGGCCCAGGGCAGCTGCCCCTTTTGCCCTGCCTTAAAGACGGCCCTGCTTGGTGCATTTTTGGTGCACTTTTCAAAACTGCACCAAAAATGCAGCTCCTCAATGAAATGAATAGAAAACACATCAAAAAGTGTTAAATATGCATTAAAAACGCAGGGCATTTTTAAGTCACATATCCATGCTTCACAGGTGCATAATTGCAGTCAGGCAACCAGAAAACACACTGGAAACACATGAAAAATACATATGCACTTTTTACGTGTTTTTTTTCAACAGACCAGTGTGAAAGCAGCCTTACATATAGCTCCCCATGTGACATATACTAAGCACACATCCTAGCTGTCAGTCTGATTATGATACATTATATTTATAAAACAGGTGAGCTCCATATACATTAGTGTGCTCTGACTTGGTCTCCCAGTCCGCCAGTGCTTTCTTAGATGCCTAGTTCGCAGACCAGCATTTCAGCCAAATCAGGCGACATAGCACTACTGCTGATACAGAGGCTCTAGAGAGCAAGGGGGCCTTATCTAAGGCCACATCACAGACTTACTTAAGGCCCTGCACCAACTGGTCCACCAGCTCCATGCAGGCCAGGAAGCCTATTGCTTCTCCAACTCACGATGCAACAATTTTGCCCATTCAGTAAGCGTCTGACACAATGGCCATGGCTTACACTGGCTAAAATGCTGACCCCACCACCGTAAACATGGACCGGGCAATCTGTCCGGGCAGGGTCCTTGAAAGCAGGTGTCCCTTCCACTGGTTACCTTATTTAACCTGGTTACCGGGGAGTCAACAATCAGAAGAAATGTCCATTTCTTCAGGAAACTCTCCTCAAAGGGGTAACGCACCGCCATGCATTTCGGGACTGAAAAGGCCCGCTGCGGTTTTCCCCACTCTTTGTAAATAAACCTATCAAAATAAGTTGGGTAAGGAAACACCTTAGCCGCGCGGGCCAGCTTCTGGGACCCGAAAGGGACAGACACCTCTGTAGATGCCCATGCTGTATCCTCCATCTTTGGGGTATCCCGCACCGCTGTGAGAAGTGCTCCTACAAGCGCCTTTTCCTGCACTGACCCGGACACGGAGTCATCCTCACTGTCCAAACGGTCCTCGTCAACATCCTCTGATACGTCAGAACATGGGCCGCCTGTCACAGCGGGGCCAGAGTCTGAATCAGAGCTTTCCCCAGAAGATGGTGGGGGGAGCGGGGGCATTCTTTTACCTCCTTGCGCCCTCATGCCGCTTCCACCCTGGCCTCCAGGACCGCCGACAGAGCGTCCATAGGCACCACAGGTGCAGGGGAACCAGTTGCAATAACAGGAATGTATGGGGAAGAAGTGCTAGCTTCCGAAGCCATGCTGACCCACACTCGCCTGTCACCACTTAGGGACCTAAGGCAAGTCACACAAAATGTCCACCCTCCTAGCTGCCACAGACTGAGGGCCCCCCCCCACAGGACTCACCACCCTGACCCAGGTACTGCCCTATTCTAGAAGGAAATAAGCACCCAGTGCTAGAGGCAAAACTACCTCAGGCTACTAGAAAAAGGCTGCCGGCCACCTCAGCAAGAACGTCTTAGGGTGCCGAGAAAATGGCTGCCGAACCTCCAAAAAATGGCTGAAAGGCAAAAAACTTTGTAGTCTGTGGCTACAAAAAAAAAATGGCCACGGATCACGCGGCGGCCTCCCCACATGTCAAACACAGCACAAACCCCCCCACCGTGGCCCAGAAACAGGGAAGAGGACGAGCGGACCCCCATCACCCAGCGCAGCCCCCTGCCAGGACCCACAGCCCCCCCGGAGGATCCCTGGTCAGGTACGTCTATTCACAGAGCGGCCCATAGCATGGGGAGGAGGGAAGGGACAGGGAGAGAAGAAGGACCCCCTAGTCGACCTCCCAGGGAATGTCCAGCTGTTCCATCCTGCCGAGACAGTTGGAATCATACTTACTCCTCCTGCACAGACTGCTGGATGCATTCCACAGACAGACAGACCCATCGCCCGAGCAGTACGGGGTGGCTGTTGGGCCATGGCACACTGACACAGACAGCAGTAGCCCGGTGTGCCCCAGAGCATATAGCTCACCGGCCGCCCCTGGATAAGACGGGGCATGTCGTGGCCAACCCAGCGCGTAGCTAGGGCCTGCTTACGCTCGATGGCCAGGCTGAGGAGACTACCAGGATCTATATTATCCAGCCTGTCACCCAGCCCGGCTGTTGATTGAAGATCACAGGAATCAAAAATGCAGAAAAAAGAAGAAAAAATCCCAGGACCAATGGTCCCACCGGGAGCCAGGTCCTTCTACACCAGGCAGAAAAAAAAACTGAGCTTCTGGATGCAATGTGAGGGGTTATAGCCAGTAGGACCACCCCCTGGGTGGTACTGTGCAAGTGTTGCTGTTTTTAACACTTTCTGCCTAGTCCTCTCCTAAAGGTGCGATATAACCCTAAGGTCAAGATGAAGATGCTGTGTCCGTCAATGAACGAAAGAGAAATAAAAACAGCAGAGATGATCAAATACCACCAAAAGAAAGCTCTATTTGTGGGGAAAAAATGGACGTCGATTCTGTTTGGGGTACAGCGTCGCATGAACACGCAATTGTCAGTTAAAATGACGCAGTGCCGAATCGCAAAAAATGGCCTGGTCTTTGAGCAGCCAAATCTTCCGGGGCTGAAGTGGTTAAATCAGGTTTGGTCTCCACCCAGATACTGGCTACATCAATCACCTTGCAGGTGGACAGAGATGGAGAATGCATCAGCCAATCAGCTCCTGACAGATGCCCACACACCGAAATTCAGCCAGTCCCTACTTAACCAGCCAAACCTTGATCCATCTTTGGCCAGCTCTAGTTTTGACATTTCCCTTTTTATTGCTTGCTCCTCCTTCAAGATCAAACCCTGCTGATCCAGGCCTCAGGCAATTCATCTTCTGGGAACACCTCCCCAAGGATCTGCTAAAGTTCCAAAAATATTCAAACTCAGGATCTGCCTCTTCCAGCCCACTACATTCTAGTACCAACTGGAAGGCAGACAAAACAGACAAAAACATCCATACCCTATCCTCACTAGCAGTCTAACCTAGGAGGGTGCTACACTTTTGTTATTGTATCAAATATAATTATTTGGAAATAAACGACTACAGGAGCCGGTGGCTTTCAATGAATGGGCAAACAAACTTTGTGTCTTGCTGTGAGAAGGAGCAGTAAAGCACAACCTCTGTGTAGATCGGGCACAGTGGTTTACTGGTCTGCACCTCTACATTGCAGCAGTGGGGTCATTGGTTTGAATATTGGCCAGGATATTATCTGCATAGGATTTGCAAGTTCTTCTTGTGATTATGTGGGTTCCCTCCCATACTTTAAAGCTGGTTTGGGCAAGTGGATTAATGCATGATTGCCACATGGGAAAGTCTGCACTTCTTAAGCCAGCAATCCTATTTCTGATGTAGCCTTGAGTTTCCCTTTCTCTAGTGTCCCATAGCAGCTGAATCGGCTGTTATGGCTTAGAGTGTGTACCTTTAAGTGGTTACTGCAATTTAAACCGTTTTCTTGTTTTCACATATCTAATTTAAAGCTGAAGTTAATCTGCTTATACGTTGCCATCTCTGGTTTCTGGACAGAGCTCTTCAGGACCACCAGCTGATGTCTCCTTTAAATAGTCACAGCTGACTATACTAGGCACCAGAGGGAAAGCAAGAGCACAAGGTCCCCAAGATCCAGCAATGTCTGTACTCACAAGGTCCAAAGACAGACGGATGACGCCTTTCAATCTTTGAGGTGATGCTCTCCAGTGATACCAGACAGATCTATGGCAGACAGCTCCCCTCAGTCAGCTTCTTCAAAGCACCCGGGTCTCAGCATTCCCCCCTTAAGTTGTCCACCTGAGGCCTCCTCAAAGCAGCTTGTGCCTGGGGAGGTACTCCTCCACTCTGAATAAGAAGAATAAATACAGTCATGTCCGCCTTTAGAGCCTGCCTCTCTGGGACAGGCCAGCGCTGTATCCATATTCATGCTGCCATCTGCATAGCTTCACACCTACTATCCAAAAACTTCCCCAGGATACAGAGTAAGCCATAGACAGAACTATGAGCAGCTGAGCACACCAAACAGACCTAACTAGCAGATTGTAGCTCCATTGAATACAGAGAGCAGAATATGCTTTTACCTGCCACACAATTACAGACACATGACTTACTGTGTCAAAACACAACTTAACAGCGAACTATCCTAGCACCTATGTACACCAGCCATGTCTTCACTTGCCTGGGCCATCGGTCCCTAAAAATGTTTTTTTTTTATAAACATGGGGGGGGGGGGATGGGTGGAGTATCCCACAAGTTGAAGGGGAAAAGGGAAATAAAGTACAGTAATACCTCGGATTGCGAGTAACGCCGTTACCGAGTGTTTCGCAATACAAGCTATTATTTTTTTTTAAAGCCTGACTCAGTTTGCAAGCGTCGTCCCGCAAAACGAGCAGGATTCAAGCCTCTGCGGTGTGCAGTACCACATTTGTCCAGAGGTGCGGGGGCACCTGTGACACTCGGAAACGCTCTGTTTTCGAGCTGCTCCGAGCGGTTTCCAGGCAGTTTCTATTGACTTCTATGGGGAAACTCGCTTTGATATACCAGTGCTTTGGATTACAAGAATTCTTCTGAATGAATTATGCTCATAATCCAAGGTACCACTGTAAGCGTCATGTGGCATTCCACATATTGGTGAATATGTACAAATAAATGCAGTGGAAAAATCTGAACAAGATTTCAACATGGATTTACAAGGCATCAAAAATAAATGGAGGGTTGGCATGCAATAATATCCTAACTAACCCTATAATCAACAACACAAATACATATGCAGCACAACAGATGAACATTGTGTTCACTTTCAGCAATATTCATAGTTTCATATTCACCTGAAAGAAAACAAAGTACCTTTGCGGATTGTGTTGCTCTATTTAAAAGACAGAGGTGACACCCCTTTGAGAGCGACCCTTCAAAATCCAATATGTACACTACCAACCCCTGCCGGGCATGAAAGAGCATATATGGTATTACTTAGAAATTGAAGCATGTATGAACATTTATACACTTGGCTTTGTCTTGCCACGAAGATCCATCCCGAGCCCTGGAAGACAGAAATACAAACATCCCAGCTATTCTAAACTATCTCGACATCTATGTTTAGACATGACTTGCTATGATGGCAGCCTCCCTAGTCAAGGACACTTAGCAACACACAGCAATAGCAGAGAGTCCTTCCAAGCGATTGAATTTAGGCTCTGCTAGCCAAAGTCCATGAACCCAGCAAGAAACAACTCACCAGGAGACCTTTCCCGATTTGGTAAGAAAGGGAAGTCACTCCATATACTGGGCAACATCTCAGCCCTTAATGGAGAACAAATCTTTGCAAAGTGTCCATGCAGAATAGATCTTTACAAAGTATCCATGCAGCAACAAGGGGAATATGAGGGAAGGGGGAAAAGATTTATTTTTATTTTTCCAAGGATTAGGAAGATTGCCCCCTGAAACAGAAGTGTATTTGAATCTCCTGCTCAGCAATAGAAGTCCAAATCTGGGAATCGGGACCATTTTACCATCCGGTCCCCAGATGTTGAACATCTCCTGGACCCGGTGTCCCATCTTGATGACAACTACCTTGCGAATAGACCTCAAAGGCTCCAGTTCTTAACTGACTGAAATTCTTGCCACAGGAGAGGGTGTGTTCTATTCCCAAACTGTCCCAGGCATAGTAAAGTCATACGCATACTCCAGAGCTACTCACCTTTGGACTATCCTCTGGAAGCAGGAAAACCGAGGAAACTTATCCCAGTCTCCTCTTCATGGTGGGACAAATGGACTCAGCTGGCTGCAGGCCTCATTTTGTGCCCGAGCCTGGGCCGCAGTATGAGGTGGAGAGAAGTCTGGCCTCCTTTCCACATAGGCCTTACAGAACCCAAGCACCTTAGCACAATATCTCAGCTGAGCAACATGCTCTTTCTCCACTTCTTCTGGTTCCGACTCCCTTGGGCCCTCTTTTTTTCTCAAATTTACAGTCCCACTCTGTGCAGGCCACTGACCACCAGTCTGCTTTCCCCTCTTCAATGGACTCAGAGGCACTCGTTCCTCTCCTGAGGAACTTCTAGAGTCTGGCCTCTGCATCTAGTGGGTCCCCTCATTTCTCATCACAATCAACCGGTTGATCGCTATGGTGTCTGCTGTTGGAACTTTGCTGCTGATGTCCAGCTTTGACCAGCTAGGTATCTTGAAGGGTCTCCCTGGTCTGGCAGAATGTGGTTCGAGTGTAGACCGCTGGTCCCAGCCCCAATGACATACTCCTCATGCTACTGTCTTCCATAGGGGTGGTGGTAGTAGTCTGCATCTCTGAGGTGAAACTCGTCTCCCAGGTAACAAGCAAGAGTCTGGGCTTGGTACCAGCCTCAGCAGCACCTCCCCACAATGGCCACACCGGCCCCTGGCATGCAGCTTCCCCATGACATTCTGGCATCAGTCACATATCAGACTGATGTACTCTGTGTCCCCTCTACAACACAGTGCCAAGCTCCTGTGGGATGCCAACCATAATCCTGTCCATGCTGTAAGGCAGATCGCAACACACACATCCACAGTGAATCTGGCGCACTTGCGCCCCACATCAACTCTTACTATCACCTGTCCCTTCAGTATTATTGGTCCATGCTGTAATTATCCATGCAGTATTATCAGTCCACGCATGTTATCAAGCCATGCTGTAATGCAGATAGCAACACACATCCCAGGGGTACCCCTGCCTCTATCCAGGTAGACTGTCCAAGGGTTCTCACTCCTGTGCCTTGCAATAACTCCACCCTGACACCAGCTACTTCAGTTTTAGCAGGTCCATGCTGTAACACTTTTTCTGGCATTATCAGTCTGTAATACAGACAGGTACATATACACCGGCGGTCAATCTGCCTCCTTCCAGGCAGACCTTCCCGGCGCACCTCTCCCCATACATTGCATTAACTCTTTCCATTTCACCTCCTGAAAATGCTTCTGCACTGGCAACTGTAGAGCAGACATTCTCCACCATGGCATAACATTTTTCCACAATTGCCATCCTGCAATCTACACAGTTAACAATTGACAGTCTCTTGTACACTACTTTTCCTGGCCGTTGCCAGTAGAAATCTGCTGCAGTATTTTCATGGTATATCCCAGACAAGCCCCCAAATGTAGTGCTTCTCCCGTAGGAAGAAATTTGACTATCAAAAACACAACTTGACAGCCAACGATTCTAGCACCTACCTAGTGATAAAGAAATTAATCTGATCAAGTAAAGATACACAACTATACTGTAACTGCTGCTTTAAACATTATGGTTCGACCTGTGTCTAAATAACAAATGGTAACAAACAATGTAGCGCTGTGATGTCATGTTTTTTGTCACTCATTTAGGGAACGCAGTGTTTCCCCCTCTTTTTGATTCGACCTGTGTCTAACCTCTCTAGGACCTTTATATAGCTAAAACAGGAAACTTGGAACGTTTTAATGACATGACCATATGATAACTTATGTCAAAAGTAATCTTGTACCTTGTTTTGTTGTTTACCTATAGTGTGACATACCATAATTTGACAATCTATCCCAAATCAGTCATGCTGACAACTGCAAATATCTATAAACTATGTTGATCAACCATATATGTGCCTTCTGCACAGTATAAATAACCTCTGTAAAAGAGCAACTCCTGGCCATTCTCTGGTTAAGAATGGTCCAAGCACATGTATGTGCCAATAAACACTTCCATTTATTCACTGTAAGAATGAGTGGTCTGACTGAAATCCACAACACTAGGAGGGTGCTATACTTGCTATACCACAATTTCTATATTTTGTATGCAAATGCAAAATTTCCTCTAGTAGTTATCTGGATATAAACGACAGTCAGTCTCCCTGATTAACAGTCATTGTTGTGATGAAAATCCCAGCCATATCCAAGTTTGTTGAAAAGGTCAGACAGACCTCTCTGGTAAAACAACAAGGGATGCTGCTCAGTAAACCAATGTGAATCACATAATTACAATTAAATCTATAAAATTAATAAAGTAATAAAATAGATATAAGTAGCATGGGAATCTTCACGAGACCAATGTCCAAACAAAACTATATATATTAAAAGTACTTGGAATATAGAGATAGTCCAATCATCAATTCTCGCTGGATGGATGATGGATATATGCAGTCACAGAGGGCTGCTCTTCTCCAGAGTGAAGTCAACTCAGAATCATAGGCAGAAAAATTAATAAAAATAGGAAAGTGCCACTCAGTTAAAGATGCTTTAATCAGTAATAAAACAGAATATCACTTGCATATTAAAATGCAAGGAGCTGTACGTGAGCGAGTGGCTGCTGTCATAGGCATGTATCCAAGAGTCAAATTCCCTGTAGTGGTGTCCGCAAGATGCGGGGGGGTAACCCGGCTATGTCTCACACTTTAGGAGACTGCAGAGTGGCTCATGGAAAGAGCGTGTGACGTCAGCGATAGAGGGGAACACTAACGCCTGGATACATGCCTATGACAGCAGCCGCTCGCTCACGCACAGTTCCTTTCATTTTAATATGCAAGTGATATTATTCTGTTTCACTACTGATTAAAGCATCTTTAACCAAGTGGCGCTCTCCTATTTTTATTAATTTTTTTAAACGTCTCTGGTAGACTTACACTTAAATACTGGAACACAAGGACAAAACCACTGTATTACAGTAAGTACAGTCACCAGCTCTCTGCTGATGGAGCAGTGAGAATTGAGAGATTAGCGGTGCCTTAAGGGCGTAAGCCTTAGAAATAGGTTGTCTGAACCACCCAGCAATGGTGGAGCCAAAGACAGGATGTACCTTTCGTGGATACGAAGGGAGGACAAATAGTCTGGCAAATAGAAGCAGTGGCTGGCAGGTAGTCTCTGACAGACCTGAACCCATCTATGCAGTGCAAAGAAATTTTATTGGCATCATTTGAAGCAGGACTCAGGTAAGGAAGGGCAATATCTTCAGGCTTCATAAGACTTGCGAACTTAGAAGCACACCTAACAGATGTAATGTCCATGAGGAAGGGAACCTTATATGTGGGATCTTCCAAAGTGATATTTCTAATTGGCTCAAAGGGGGGTCTCTGGGGTACAGAGAGCACCAGCTTCAGATCCCAGGGTTGCACAGGAGGGATTTACTTAAGCAACACCTAGAAAAAGGGTCTTAAATAGGGACTGTGAAGCAACAGGTTTCTGGAAAATTACAGATAAGACAGAAACCTGTACCTTAAGGATGCTTAAGGCCAAGTGCTTGTCAAGATTGAAGATAGGCCAAGTTATGAGCAACAAAGTATTGTCTGGGACTCAGATGCCTTTCCTTACACCAGGCAAAGAAAGGCTTCCATGTGTAATTGCAGATCTTGCAGAAGGTAGATTATCATGCTCTGAGCAATGTAGGGATGACCAAATCAGATATATCCCTGTTCAGGTACAGTTCCTCTTGGCTTGCAGGCTATAGAAACTGATTCAGATAAAGCCATGCACTGCCCCATTAGGGGTGTCAGGAATAGGTCTTAAGGCTAGGTTCACATTTTCCCGCATATGAGCGTATGGTTGCGGGTATGAGAATAGCACCTGTTCCCCTACCTGCAACCACCCGCAGCCAAATAGTGCTGTTCTGACAAGATAAATAGCACCCCTACTCCATTCAACCCGCAGAACAGTTGCGGGTACATGAGCCATAGGGAAATAGCATGGTCAGAAGCAACATGAAATTTTTTTGGGCAGGAAATGCATGCACAGCAGCCCCTCTCAAATGAATGGGCTGCCATTCCCATGCAAATGCCACACGTCCCGCACAAGTGGGAACCAAGGTTAAACCCATGGGAAGAAATCTCCGGAGAGACATTTATTATTTAAGAACCTTGGCTAAAAAATTAGACTTTAGCTGATATCAGAGTGGTTATGCCTGGGCAAGCAAATGGGATGCTTACCAAAAGGTTTGGCCCCACAAACAAGGTCCAAACAAGCTTGTTTCAATCCTCCCAGCAGTGCCACCCCAGTCAGACTGGCTGCTGAAGAAAACAAACTGTGCCCTGGGATTTCAGACCTCCAAGCTGTAAGTCTAAAGACTATTAAAGCGTCAACTTTTTGCCTTCTGCATCTGCGTACTCAGTGTTCCCTCTTACCTCCACAAGTCCTTTTTGCTCAAGAACACAGTACACGGATGCTGAAGGCAAAAGGTTGACACTTTAATAGTCTTTAGAATGACAGCTTGGAGTTCTGAAATCCTGCGCGAGTTTGTTCTCTTCAGGAGCCAGTCTAAATGGGGTGGCACTGCCGGAAAGGACTGAAACAAACTTGTTTGGATCTTGTTGTGGGGACAAACCTTTGGGCAAGTGTCCTGTTTTCTCACTGGTGTGGTGGAGGTACACCAAAGCACTGGCTCGAATTGTCCAGATTAACTTTTGAGATCAGTCTCTTTAGTTTATTGCATGTGACTTGTACCACACTTGTGGTGGTTAGAAATCGAAGAGGTGGCCAATAGGCTGCATGTGATCTGCATCTATCTATAAAATACACATGAATGAACAATTTTGCTTGATTGATTTATTTGCACCTGTCACCTTGATTTCATATTGCACCTTAATTTGAACTTTATATTTGGATTCATGATTTATTGTGCACTGTATATTTATGCATTTGTATATGATGTATTCATTAAGCATTTGGTGAGTTAGCGCATCTATATTCATTTTTAATGGTTTTGAAAATTTGCACACATTATAGATTTGCAGCTTTCTTCACTTTGCTTTATTGTTGTTCTGTTCACTAAGCACAGAGGTTCACACATGCAGTAGTAGGGGGCATACCCAGAATTGGCCTACAGTTTTTTTGCACGCAAGTGTCCAATCCTCTAGGAGACAGTATAACCTGAAAGGTTAAGTCCTACTGTGTCCCTCAAAAAACGAGATACAAAATATTCACGCTTATTCAGATTTATTTTATACTTCTGTACAGATCTAACCATTCTCAAGATATAAATCACATACACCAATCACCCATAAATGTATGACCACTGATAGGCAAAGTGAATAACATTGATTATCTCGTTACAGTGGGTGGTATTTATTAGGCATCAAGTGAACATGTTGCGCCTGAAGTCGATGTGTTGAAAGCAGAAAAGATGGGCGATTGTAAGGATTTCAGCAACTTTGACAAGAGACAAATTTTAATGGCTAGACTGAGACAGAGCAACTCCAAAAATACAGTTCTAGTCGGATATTCCCAGTCTGCAGTTGACAGGACCTACCAAAAGTGGTCCAAGGAAGGAAAAATGGTGAACCTTCAACAGGATCACAGGTGGCCATGGTTCACTGATGCATGTGGGGAGCAAAGTCTAGGCCATGTAGTCTAATCCATTAGCAAAGCAACTGTAGCTCAAACTGCTGAAAAAGTTAATGCTGTTTGTGATAGAAAGGTGTCAGAACACAGTGCATTGCAGTTTTTTGTGTATGGGGCTGTGCAGTCTAAGACCGGGCAAGGTGCCCATGTTGACCCATGCCCACTGCCAAAAGTACCTACAGAGGGCACGTGAGCATCAGAACAGAACCACAGAGCAATGGAAGAAGATGGCCCATGTCTGATGAATCACGTTTTCTTTTACATCATGTGGATGGCCAGAGGAGTGGAGGTCACTTACCTGGGAAAGAGATGGCACAAGGACGCAGTACGGGAAAAAGGCAAGCTGCCGGAGGCAATGTAATGCTTTAGACAATGTTCTGCTGGGAAACCTTGGGTCCTGCCATTCATGTGGATGTTACTTGACATGTACCACATACCCAAATGCAGTTGCTGACCAAGGACATCCCTTCATGGAAACTGTATTCCCTGATGGCAGTGCCCTCTTTCAGCAGGATAATGCTCCCTGCCACACTACAAAAATGGTTCAAGAATGGTTTTAGGGACACAAGTATAAGGTGTTGACTTGCCATTCAAATTCTCCACATCTCAATCCAATCGAGCATCTGTGGGATATGCTGGAAAAGAAAGTCCGATCCATGGAGTCCCCACCTTGCTACTTTCAGGACTTAAAGGATCTGCTACTGATTGCTTTGTGCCAGATACCACAGCATACCTTCAGAGGTTTATTGGTGTCCATGCCTCAGGCAGTCAGGGCTGTTTTGGCACCAAAAGGGGGACCTACTCAACGTTAGGTGGGTGGCTCTAAAGTTCAGGCTGACTGGTGTATTAAACAACACCACTCCCAACAGGCAGTATATTTATTTATGAAGCCACCAGGTGTTGCCTGCAGACAGCCCATGTACGTCTTTGGTGATGCAGCATCTGTAGACATACAGCTACTCATCCTAATTTGCAAGGTGTGTCTGTGTGAGCGGTCCCAAATGCAGACAGAGTGCATTCAGGGCCACTCGCCAGCATGCCTGCAAAATTAGGATGAACACCCGTGTTTGAATAGCTGCCGAGTTCCCAAAGAATTGAGCTGCCCACACCCACCACCTGGCAGCTGCATCTTGTATTTGTGGCTTAGAACCCTCTAAAAGATGCCAAGTTCAGCACATAGAGGTCAGGGATCTTGGTCATGGCCCTATGAACTGTAACACTGATTATATTCTTGACTTCATTTGCAAAGTCAAGACGATCTAGGGGGTGATCATCACAATTATTTACCTAAATTTACTTATTTTATGTAAACTTGCTCTGTCTGAAGATAACAATCATATATTGCAATTGCCTACATTTCTGAATTGTGAGATTCTCACATAAGCCAAATCTGCCTGGAGGAAAATCATTAAATCTCATTACAAATCATAACTGTAACCTTCAGTGCAGTTCTGCAGCAGTTGACCATTAGAAGAAACAGTGTGCACAAACTATTATTACGAATGTTTACTGTTCCTTTGTTTATCCCGATGAGCGTTTCTTTTTTAATACCCTATATAGACAAACAACAACACTACAAATAAAATTTAAAAATTAGTAATGATTTATTTAAATAGGATGAGAATGGTCAAGGCTTTTGCTGCAATGACAGATACGAGGTAAATCTCCAATTTAAACTTCACCCACCAGCGATGTGTCAGTAGAGATTTAATTAAGCCTCAATAATTGTTCGACATTCCCGCCAGGTGACACTTTGTGCTGCTGTAAATCATTCATCCACCAGGATTTTCAAAGAAACGCCCACAAATGATTCCTCTGAATATCCACATGTACAATGGTCTGACCTGCAAATACTCACACAATTCAGGAATCCTGGGAAAGATCTGTGAATTATATATTCTGTGCAGATTGGCAAATCCTGTATGCATATATACAGGCAAACTAATTTTCATTGTTTTAGTTCATTCCGGACTAAGATCCAGTCTGTTAAAAAAATGGTCTTCCTTTTGCAGGTTTACTCCTTAAGTGTCCCGCTGAACGGCGCAGTTTTTTCCTTTCCTCTTTATGTTGTTTTTCTGCTTCTTGTCTCTTCTTTACATGTTCAGACTGGAAAAGAACACACATAAGATTTCACATTTGGGAATATAAATCAAGTCAGATGATATAATTACATAATCTGCATGATCAACAACCATCATTAAACTAATCAAAGCTGCATTACAATGTTCTCTCTGGATTCTCTCTCGCCTTTAACTGCTTCCCGCCCGGGCCGTTGTAAAATGACGTCCGAGAAGGAGCCCTATTGTTCTGGGAGGATGTCCTTCCCAGAACGGGCCGCACTCCAGCATGATCAGTCACCCGCTGTATCAGGTGACTGATCAGTGTACCAGTCCACTGCCAGTACCATGTGAACACTGTGACAATGCTGTAATCACAGATCATGATTCATGCCATTCATGTTGTGTACACTTGTGTTGCTGGCTGTGATTGGTCACAGTGATCACATGGTACAGACATGGCCAATTACAGCCCATCCGTAGCAAGTGAGTAGCTGTGGCCAATCACAGCTAATCACAACTCACAACACACACTAAATGAAATTCACTGTAAACTGTGGTAAAACCTCACATGAGGTATTGCCGCAAACATCAGAGCAAGGGCAATAATTCTAGCACTAGACCCCCTCTGTAACTCCTCACTGGTAACATGTAGAAATTTATAAAGCGTTGCCTTAGGAGATTTTTTAAGTACAGTTGTTTGGTGCCGTTTCATGAGCCTGCACAATTTTAAAGCATGATATGTTGGGTATCCATTTACTATCAAAAAGTCTATCATGTTAATGGTAAGTTTATTTTAACAATGAGAGATAGAATAATGACAAAAATATCCAGAAAAACACATTTCAAAGAACGTTCTAAATTGATTCGCATTTTAATGAGTGGAATAAGAATTTGATCCCCTACCAATCAAGATTTCTGGCTTCCAAGTATCCTCTATACAGATAACAAAGGGAGTGCTTCTAATCTCAGCTTGTTACCTGTATAAAAAGACACCTGTCCACGGAAGCAAAATCAGATTTTAATCTCTCCACCATGGCCAAAACCAAAGAGCTGTCCAAGGATGTCAGGGACAAAATTGTAGCCCTACACAAGGCTGGAATGGGCTACAAAACCATTGCCAAGCAGCTTGGTGAGAGGGTGACAATAGTTGGTGCGATAATTCGCAAATGGAAGAAACACAAAATAACTGTCAATCTCCCTCGGTCTGGGGCTCCATGTAAGATCTCAACTCGTGGAGTTTTAATGATCATGAAAACAGTGAAGAATCAGCCCAGAACTACATAGAAGAATCTTGTCGGTGATCTCAAGGCAGCTGGGATTATAGTCACCAAGAAAATATTTCGTAACTACGCCGTGAAGGGCTGACATACTGCAGCACCCACAACGTTCGCCTGCTCAAGAAAGCACATGTACAGGCCTGTCTGAAGTTTGCTAATAAACATCTGAATGATTCAGAGGAGAACTGGGTGAAAGTGTTGTGGTCAGATGAGACCAAAATCAAGTTCTCTGGCATCAAATTGACTCACCGTGTTAGGAGAAGGAATGCTGCCTATGACCCCAAGAACACCATCCCCACCGTCAAACACAGAGCTGGAAACATCATGCTTTGGGGGACAGGACCACTTCACCGCAGGACCATGTACCATCAAGTTCTGGGTGAGAACCCCCTTCCCTCAGCCAAGGTATTGAAAATGACAAGTAGAAGAGCGCCAATTAGTGAAACGAGCTTTAATTCATAATGTATCAAATATCTGTCACTTACATCTGATGGACAGAAAGCTGGGCGTAGGCAAGGTAAAAAAAAAAACTGGTCCTCAGCATGTCATCTGCGTCTGACGTCACGCGCTGTCTCTGTGAGCCGCTCTGCAATCTGTCCGCTGCGAGACACAGCCGGGTTCTCCCCCAGCGTCTCGCAATTAACACTAGGGGTTCTAATTGCTTTACTGGACACGCAGATGACATGCTGAGGACCACAGTTTTTTACCTTGCCTACGCCCAGCTTTCTGTCCGTCAGATGCAAGTGACAGATATTTGTTACATTATGAATTAAAGCTCGTTATACTAAGTGGCGCTCTTCTACTTTTTTTCTTTTTTTTTTATATGTGATTGAGCCAGCTTCACTCTAAGATCAGCAGCCTTCTGTGAAAGAGCACATACTATTGTCTACCCGTCTAGCAAGATCCAGTGTCTTTGGACTGATTGGACATTTACAAGTATTTTTTATTTATTTAATATCAGAAAATGTATGGCTAGGCAATAGGCTTATGGAGACTTTTTATTGAGACTTATATATCGTAAACCAATTTTACTTGCTTAATAGTTTGATTAATGAGATTTACTGAGCGCCTTTGTTCTTTTGTTTTTTCAAGGTATTGAAAATTGGTCATGGATGGGTATTCCAGCTTGACAATAACCCAAAACACACCACCAAGGCAACAAATGAGTGGCTCAAGAAGAAGCACATTAAAAGGTCCAGGAGTGGCATAGTCAGTCTCCAAACCTTAGTCCCATAGAAAATATGTGGAAGGAGCTGAAGGTTCGAGTTATTAAATGTCAGCATTGAAACCTTAACTTGGAGAGGATCTGCAAAGAGGAGTAGGACAAAATCCCTCCTGAGATGTGTGCAAACCTGGTAGCCAACTACAAGAAACGTTTGACCTCTGATTGCCAACAAGGGTTTTGCCACCAAGTACTAAGTCATATTTTGCAAAGGGGTCAAATACTTATTTCACTCATTAAAATGCAAATCAATTTATAACTTTTTTGAAATGCGTTTTTCTGGATTTTTTTGTTGCTATTCTGTCTCTCACTGTTAAAATAAACCTACCATTAAAATTATACACTGATCATTTCTTAGTCGGTGGGCAAATGTACAAAATCAGCAGGGGATCAAATACCTTTTTCCCCTCACTGTAGGTAAGAAAAAAAGGAGTGATGGCCTTTACACCTACAATAAAGTGAGTGCGTACCAGTGTATACTGAGATTTCCAGTTCTTATTCTGACAACAACGTTAGAGCAATGTTGAACGTTAGAGCTAATACATGCTTCACATCACACTCCAGAATACAATGTTGAGAATTCAGTAGCCAATTCAAAAGGCCAAGTCATTGCCATGTAGGACATTTAATCTCACACATAGGTTCGACTTGATGGACTTGTGTCTTTTTTTAACCTCACCTACTATGTAAGGATGCAATGAAGAATGGAGGTTCCTTGGTAAACTCCACCACTCATGAGGCCTTACATCTTGATCATTGTTGAACCAGCTGGGGATTTATATTAAAGTAGGAGTAAACTCCCATGTATGACTTTTAGCTATAGGTAAGCCTATAATAAGGCTAGGTATAACAAGAGGTAATTAAGAAGTCATTTTTTGCATGTGTGCGCTGTAATATTTTGTTCTGTTTTATGGTCTTATGGCTGCACCATCTTTAATGCATCTTTTAGGGTGTGCCCCCAAAATCTTTGTCTATTGTATGGATTCTGACCAAATCCCTTCCAATCTATGGATAGTATAGGACCCATTGATAATGGAGTACTTTGTTGCAGTAAGTGGGCTTAAGCACCATATGGTGTGACCAAATCCCTATATTTTTCTTAAAAATGTGCAGGTGTTTTAAATAGCCTTGCAGGAGTTAAATGTTATTTTTTGCATGTGTAGGCTGTAATATTTCGTTTTCAGGAAAGTCTGTCATAATGTACTAGTATTTGATGCATACTAGCACATTATGACAAACTGCCCGGGCCAGATTTGTTTTTTTCTGGATGCGGTTTACTACTGCTTTAAGGCTCTGAGCCCCTGTACACAAGGTCGGAGATTTCGACAACCAAATCAGTCGGATTTTGTCCGTCGGATCTTGTCCGAAACTGTTGCATACGCACGGTCGGACTAAGTTGTCGAAAAATCCGATCATTCAGAACGTGATGACGTAATTTAGTTACGATGGGACTATGTTCAGGCTAGTAGCCAATAGCTTTGATGTAGGAATTTGATCTGAGCATGCGTGGCACTTGGCCCGATCAAAATTCTCTACACATGATCGGAGTATGTCCGATCGAACCAGTTGGTCGGGAAATATTTCCAACATGTTGGAAAATTGGGTCCGACGTAATCAGTCCGATGCATACCACACACAGTCGGATTAACCGAGGACACGGTCCGATAGGACACATTCCGACGGATTCTCCGACCGTGTGTACAAGGGCTGAGAGTGTTTCATTTGTAGGAAACACAAGAATGTTCATTTTAATATCCCTCACTACAGCCCACTACAAAGTTTGACTTCTCTTAGAATCCCTTTACATAGTCTACTAAACATTCATTGCAGCAGGTACAATATGACCTAAGTCATTAGATTGAGTTTCCTTTTATATTCCACACCATGTTTGGTGAGCCGTATATATTGCTGGTGAACATGTTCTGTCAGCTGAGCACCTGTCACAGTTGTCATAGACACACAACAAACACAATGTACACTAGAAATATTTGTTAACACAAAACCCAATAACTTCTCATAGTTCATTTCTGTACAGTGTAAGAGAGCAGAAATCTCAAACCAATATTCAACTTGTGTATGTGTATATATGTGTATATATATATATATATATATATATATATATATATATATATATATATATATATATATATATATATATATATATAGGCAAGAGAAATTCCATAAAATTGTCATTTGCATGTAAAAATTTTAAAAAAAACTTAAAAATTTAAAACTTAAAATTTCAGAAAAACAACTTAATTTTTCATGAAGAAAAACGTTTCCATGTCTCTAACTGCCTGACAACATAATGGGCTCAATTCAGCAAGCTAGCACATCATAAGTATCGTTTTCAAGGAGGGACAGTTATTTTTAGTCCAGTTAAAAATCACTTACATGGCTGACAATAGAGTGCCTTATGCTGGCCATACAAATAAAATCGGCCATTTGGCCAGTTCATTCGTTTTTTTTTGGCCAGTTTAATGGGCACAAAACCGGTAATCGTTGGGATGTTTTTGAGTCAAAAAAAAAAATTGACAAGTTTGGAAATTTTCTGCCGAACGAACGATAAATTGAAAGGTTAATGTGTTTCTCGTACAAACTGTTTGCACTAGGTATAGATAAAAAAAAAAAAAGGATTAATTTATGCCCACTGAACGATTTATCGGTCATTACATGATGGAACTATAGTTTCCTTTCACACCCGAATGTTGGTTTTTGGAAAATGGGTTTCGGCCTATTTTTTATATAGTGTATGACCAGCATTAGGCTGTCTTATAACTGTATTTTTATTTTTTTTAAAACAAGAACGTTTTTCTTTAAAACTCAAGGTGAACGTATTGAAACAGTTTCTCTAGGCCATGTAAATCACCTCTATAAAAAACAGTAAAAATCCACCCCAGTGACCTAACACCACACTTACAGTATCTCACAAAAAAGCGAGTACACCGCTCACATTTTTGTAAATATTTTATTATATCTTTTCATGTGACAAAACTGAAGAAATGACACTCATCTACAATGTAAAGGAGTGAGTGTATAGCTTGTATAACAGTGTAAAAAACTTAAAACTGTCCCCTCAAAATAACTCAACACACAGCCATTAATGTCTAAACCGCTGGCAACAAAAGTGAGTACACCCCTAAGTAAAAATGTCCAAATTGGGCCCAATTAGCCATCTCCCCGGTGTCATGTGATTCATTAGTGATACAAGATCTTAGGTGTAAATGGGGAGCAGGTGTGTTAAATTTGGTGTTATCGCTCTCACTCTCTCATACTGGTCACTGGAAGTTCAACAAGGCACCTCATGGCAGAGAACTCTGAGGATCTGAAAAAAAAAGAATTGTTGCTCTACATAAAGATGGCCTAGGCTATAAGAAGATTGGCAAGACTCTGAAACCGAGCTGCAGAATGGTGGCCAAAACCATACAGCGGTTTAAGAGGACAGGTTCCTCTCAGAACTGGCCTCGCCGTGGTCAACCAAAGAAGTTGAGTGCATGTGCTCAGCGTCATATCCAGAGGTTGTTTTTGGGCAATAGGCGTATGTGTGCTGCCAGCATTGCTGCAGAGGTTGAAGGGGGGGGGGGGGTGCCAGCACTCGGACCATCCACCGCACACTGCATTAAATTGGTCTGCATGGCTGTTGTCCCAGAAGGAAGCCTCTTCTAAAGGTGATGCACAAGAAAGCCCGCAAACAGTTTGCTGAAGACAAGCAGAGGACATGGATTACTGGAACCATGTTCTGTGGTCTGATGAGACCAAGATGAACTTATTTGGTTCCGATGCTGTCAAGCGTGTAGGGCAGCAATTAGGTGAGGAGTACAAAGACAAGTGTGTTCTGCCTCAGTCAAGCATGGTGGGGGGAGTGTCATGATCTGGGGATGCATGAGTGCTGGCGGAACTTGGGAGCTACAGTTTATTAGGTTAACCATGAATGCCAACATGTACTGTGACATATGGAAGCAGAGCATGATCCCCTCCCTTCGGAGACTGGGCCGCGGGACAGTATTCCAACATAACGACCCCGAACACACTTCCAAGACGACCACTGGCTTGCTAAAGAAGCTGAGGGTAAAGGTGATGGACTGTCCAAGCATGTCTCCATACCTAAACCCTATTGAGCATCTGTGAGGCATCTTCAAACGGAAGGTGGAGGAGCGCAGGGTCTCTAACATCCACCAGCTCTGTGATGTCATCATGGAAGAGTGGAAGAGGACTCTAGTGGCAACCTGTGAAGCTCTGCTAAACTTCATGCCCAAGAGGGTTAAGGCAGTGCTGGAAAATAATGGTGGCCACACAAAATATTGACACTTTGGGTGCAATTTGGACATTTTCACTTAGGGTGTACTCACTTTTGTTGCCAGTGGTTTAGACATTAATGGCTGTGTGTTGAGTTATTTGGAGGGGACAGCAAATTTACACTGTTATACAAGCTGTACCCACTACTTTACATTGTAGCAAAGGGTAATTTCTTTAGTGTTGTCACATGAAAAGATAAAATAAAATATTTACAAAAATGTTAGGGGTGTCCTCACTTTTGTGAGATACTGCATGTGAATGCCTTAAGGGCAACGTAAAATGGCAGACCTCTTGGTCTGCTAATGATATAGTTGAAAAAAATGTTGCTATACCGGTTTAACCAACTTACCAACACTATACTGTCAAAAGTAAAGGGACACCTGCCTTTACATGTCCTTTAATGGCATCCCAGTCTTAGTCTGTAGGGTTCGCCATCGAGTTTGCCCACCCTTTGCAGCTATAAACAGCTTCAACTCTACTGGGAAGGCTGTCAACAAGGTTTAGGAGTGTGTCTATGGGAATGTTTGACCATTCTTCCAGAAGTGCATTTGTGAGATCAGGCACTGATGTTGGAAGAAAAGGCCTGGCTCGCAGTCTCCACTGTAATTCATCCCATAAGTATTCCATCGGGTTGAAGTCAGGCCTCTGTGAAGGCCAGTCAAGTTCCTACACCCCAAGCTCGCTCATCCATGTCTTCACTGACCTTGCTGTGTACACTGGTCCAAATCATTTGGTGGAGGGGGTATTCTGGGGTTGATTTCAGGGGTTCCACTGAAGGGATTTCACTCTCCCAACTTTGAGGGAACAGGATGGACCCTGCCTGGTCTAACATGACTGTGCACCAGTGCACAAAGCAGGACCCATAAAGACATGGATGAGCGAGTTTGGGGTGGAAGAACTTTACTAGCCTTTACAGAGTCCCAACGTCAACCCATTTGAAGAACCGCTGCGCAAGCATCATGCATCATAAAAAAAAATTACAACACCCACCATTCTATTCTCTATAGTGCCTCTGCTTAAAAATATATGTTTGGGGGTTCCAAATTCCCCCCAAAAATGCATATTTTTAGAGAAATAGCAGAATTGGCCTGGAAGTCAAGTGATTAATAAGGGGAAAAAAATTACCTGCTAATCCTGCCAGAAGATCAGAATTGTCCATGTCCTGTGCTTGTATCATCCTAAACAGACTAATTTGCCATTCTGGGAATACGGAATATTTGTCTCGCTACCCACGTTTGGTGATAAATGTCTCTTATTTGGCTCAAATGCATATTGAAGCAATGTAAACGTGTATCAAAATGACTGGACAATAAAGAAACAGCAGACGCTAAAGAGTATGTCATTTTGCTCTGTTCTCCAATCGGACTGGAACGAGTCCCAATGGCTGACACGCTCCCCCACCTAGCCTACTGTGCAGGGGGATATACAATGCCGTTACTGAAAAATGTTTGTACTTGTCGGCTTTATAAAAAAAAACATTTAATAAATTTTATTAATGAATATATAAAATTGGAATAAACTGTGTTGAGTATAAGAACTACCGTACATTTTCATTTAATCTCAGTAACTAATACAATCTTATAATATGCCCAATTATGACGCTAGCCTCTAACGATGGGATTTCCCATTACCCTGGTCTGTGCTGCATTTTGCTGAGAAATGTGGAAGACAAGATGTCTTCCGAGATGAGCGATTCTTTGGGTAGCAGGCCAACTGCTAGAACACAACTGGCTCTCTCCCAGCATTGATCAGCTCTCTAAAAAAAGTTTAAACCGAGCAGGATCAGATTACCCGAAAGCTAAATATAAGATCTGCAATGCTTAGTCAAAGAAATGTCTTACTAGCTGGCAAAGGGGATGAATGAATTGTCATCTAGAAGTTACTGCGCTCCGACCAGCTGCCTGTAAAGCTAGGCATGCCTATTACATAATCACAAAATCAGGTCTCTTCTGTGCCCTGCTGATAAATCCCAGCTGTTTAGAAGCATTCCTGTGGTATTCTTTTGCCATTAGATATGCGAAAGTGTCATCTATAAGGCTGAAATGGCCAAATCTTTTATATCAGAACTCTTATTAGATATACCCAAATGTTTAATAACACGTTAAAAGGAAACATGTAGACAGAAAAGCCAACTCCGCTATGTCTTTACTTATGTTCCAATGCAGCCCCTATGAAAATTTCAGGACTTACAAGTATGTACGCCGCCCGCCAGCCCCCCAATGTGGTGCTTGGTGCATGGGCTGACAATCAACAGGCTCAAATACTGTCACATCAGGGGCACAAGGCATACCAAAAAGAGGGCAAGCACTGACCATAAGGAATAATTGATATTGTTGCAGTGGCTGTAGTGGTATCAGAGCGATAGGAGTAGAGAAGGCAAGTAAAAGCATACAGTAGCACTGTACAAGAAAATACAGGTTCAATTTGCATTTCAGCACAACTAGTGCAAGTATTCCTGCAATCCCCAGTACAGCAGCCCTGGGGACACAATCGGGACGATTTACTAAAAAACGGGAGAGTAAAAAATCTTGTGCAACTCTGCAAAGAAACCAATCAGCTTCCAGCTTTTAGAGAGAGCCACCGCTCCAGGTTGATCCGCCAAGACAAATGCTTTTCTTTCAGACAGAGAGTCCCAGGTGCAGGCTAATACATGCACAGATGAAAGGAAACTAAAAAAAAAACTCTGGACAGCCGCACTCCGCAAATCGAAGATCACATAATACAGTCCACAGCAAAAGCTATAAGTAAGCACTTATTCTAGTGTGAAACGCGTCAGTATTTCTTTTGGTATCACTTTGGTATCACCTCGTTGCCTCACTGACTGATTGGCAGCAGCGGGAGCCAATGGCGCTTCGGGGCTGCCTCAGCCAATGAGGAGGGAGAGTCCCGGGCAGCTGAGTCTCTTGTGCAACATTTTTGGATTGAGATGGGGCTCAGGTACGTATTAGGGGGGCTGCTGCACATACTTTTTTTTATCTTAATGCATAGAATGCATTAAGATTAAAAAAAAAAAAATGCCTTTACAACCACTTTAAGTTGCTTCTCACCTACAGCTGCTTAGAGGAGGTGATCAGATATGATATTTGGGCATGATCAGACAGAGCTCCAGCACTAGGTCACCTATGTCTACTGCTAGGGCAGTACATGAAAACTAGTTTTACAACCTCTTCCTTCTAGACCTCGCATCCTTTAAAAAGAAGCCACTGCCCAGTTAGAATATTTCATCCCATGCCTATTGGCAGCTTTACAGCCCCAACTGTCTTAATTTCCCATACAAACCAACGAAAGGTGCTGCTTTAGGCACTGGTCAAACTTTTTTTGCCCAGAGATTTTGTTTTTGCCATTACACCCACCACTGGACAACAATTATTCATTTTTAACTTCTCTCAAGATGGGCCCTCTTTAAAATGTCAGTCTTACCTTCTTCAATGTGAACGTTAACTGTTTGCTTCCCACTGCTGTATCAGTAACATTGAGCGATTCAAGTTTCTCTTCTACCTTGAGGCGGTCTTCAAGGGTTTTCCTTAAAAAGAAAGAAAGAATGATGGCACGGATCTTGTAATAATTACTAGATTCTCGCTAATATTTAAACGCTTCCTTTTTGGGGAGCAAACATGCCCAGAGTCCCTGGTTACACATATACCAGATGTATTAACAGTTAATGCATTAACTTGCTGAGAAGACACTTCCTAAAACCATAATGTTCTCAACAGAAATGCTATCAGACAGGAAAATTCTAACGGCAGACAATTGGAAAAGATCTGCCAGTAATGTATCCTATGGCTGAAGGTGGCCACAGAAAGGCAGATACGTTACCGAAAAGAGTTGGGGTGGTATCTGTCCATTCTCAAGTAACCCATTTCAGCTCAAGGACCCCCCAATCCCTGACCACATATGGTGCTTTGGATTCACACATCTCACCCGCAGAAAGACTGGGACCTGCTCGAGTCTTTTCAACAAGCTGGACAATATCCTTGTTCCATAGCAAGCATCTTTTATTGTCCAAGGTGCTAAAAATATCCAAGCACATCATGAAGTGTTTGATTATTTCAAGTGATACTAACCTTAAAGAGCAGATTTACTATTGTATACAAACTTACTAGAACCCTAATCAGTTGTAAAATAGCCACCCCCTCTCCAACCCAGCCTTGGTGCAGAAACCCTGGCAAGTAACTTCCAACAGATTTGAATATCATACTCATACTGCCAGAGTAAGGCCCCATTGAAGTCTATGACAAGAGTTTTGCATCAAGGCAAGACAAAAAATAAATACATTTTGTTTGAAAAATTAATTTTTTTATGGGTCCATGCCACGTGACTATATATATATATATATATATATATATATATATATATATATATATAAAAATTAAATAAATTGTTTAGGTGAGCCATTGTACTACAAAGGTGTACTACTCCGTTGTTATATATAAAGAACTTTTGCAGAGAGTTTGTACAATCAGATTGTAGAGTGTGTGGCCATCTTATTGTCGGACTAATTATCTCTTCTTTCAAGCAATTTCCTAATATAAAAACGTAACTTTATTAGACAGCAATCAGTTTGCAATGTGTGTGGTCAGCTTAGCACACATTAAAGTGTAGTGAACCAATATCCTAAATTTGTAAAGTGGTTGTAAACTCTGTTAAACCAGTTATCACTACAGGTAAGCCTATAATAAGGCTTGCACAGTTTAGGAGATAGTCACTTGTACCCACCTGTGCCCACATCAGCGGCACACGTGCATTGAAAAAATAGCCTGGTCATGCTGTGACTGGCGGCTCCGCATACGCGGGAGTGACATCATTGTGGCGCCGGCCAATAACAGCGCTGGACACCGCGTACAAAGAAATAATTCCAGGCAACATATTCATAATGAGCTAGTATGCGGTGCATTTGCCTTTGTCTTGCAGGTTTTTTGTTTTTACTTTAAAGCGGTATTAAAGTCAGCAAAAAAACCAAAAACCCTTCCCCTGCAAGTTAAGAGCATAAAGTCCCTCCTATTCCTTCTGTATTGAACTGTATTGTAAATTTTACCACCCCCCTTTTACTGTGAAGCGATGTGTAAACTGTTGGTGATATATAAATCCTGTATAATAATAATGTGCTTGTATGCATCGCATACTAGCCCCTTATAAAAGATTTACCTCAAAACGAAGCCCTCCAGCAGCGCTGTCACCACTGACAGGGCATCCATCTTCACCTGGGTTCATGGGCTCTGGCCACTTGAATGGTTATGCTGCAATGACATCACTTCTGTGTGCATGCCATTATGGCACATCACTCTGCGGGGAGGGCATACTCAGTATACCCTCCCTGCAGAGTGCAGTGCACGCTCTGAAACCTTGTACATTTAGGAGATACTCCTTACCTACAGGTAAGTATTATTATTAGCTTATCTGTAGGTACAAGTCACCAAGCGGTGTATGAATGCAGAGTGTGTTATGTGTATGGTGCAGATCCAAGCACACGAATGGATACTGGAGAGTGAGATCCAACGGCTGGAATGTGGACACTGTGTGCGCAAAAGTGCAGTACTAACCGGTGACATAGATACTGGAGAGTTATCCGGGTATGTGTAGTGCAGATCTGAAATGTAGAGACCTGTATGTACTGGACAGCAGAGCTACTGCTGGGTAAACTTTGTGCTGGAATACAGATTTCACATGTGCTGTGGAACTTATGTAATAAAGACTGGAAATGAGCTGTGTACTGGGGGCTAACCTCAATGGCTTTTCTGACTGCACTTTCAAGCGGTATTACATCCAAAAGCAAACATTTATTTTATTGTAGCTTACCCGTTCCTAAATGTGATGGCTGCAAATGTATCAGTTAAAAGTGTTGAAAAAGAAAAAAAAAATAATTTACTACTGAAAGGGGTGCTTACAATGATCAGCTTTTAGTTATCAATGTAAAACCTTTATCTTAAAAGAAAAAAAAAAAAAAAAAACAGTGATGTAACTGCTTGTATAATTGCAGTGTGAGTTAAAGGTAGGCCTCAATTTGTTAGTGTATCCAAATCTGCTAGTACATCAACCCCCCCCCCCCCCCCCCCCAAAAAAAAGGCAGACGATTCCGCTGTCTAGACTGGGCTCCATTCACACCAATGTCTTCATGCTTTTTGCAGAAATGCAGGATATTTTTTTTTTATCATGTATTCCTATGGAACGCATTCACATCCATGCATTTTTTTGCCTCTACATTTTTGGAAAGGATCAGGGACTTCTTTTTAAAGCAAAACGCTGCTTTTTTTGGTTCAATAGACTTCAATGGAGATGCTGCAGAAAAGCACGTAGTACATTTTTAGCGGTTTTTGTTATTTAACCACTTAAGGACTACCCACTGCATATATATTGCGGCAGGGTGGCTAAATTGCGCAAAACCACGTACCCGTACATCGTTTTGCGCATGAGTCACTGTGAGCATGTGCTGCAGCGGGGGGAGCCAACGCGCGGGTTCAGCGGCTGCAATGTCCACCGGCTACCCACGATCGCTCCTCAGAGACACAGAACGGGGATCTGCCAGTGTAAACAAAGCAGATCCCTGTTCTGTCAGGGGAGTACAGTGTGATCATCTGTTCCTAGGGATAAGGAACAGTGATCTGTCTGTACTCCCAGTCAGTCCGCTCTCCCCCCCAGGACACACTTAACCACTTGATCGTCCTCTAGTGTTAACCCCTTCCCTGACGGTGCCATTTATACAGTGATCAGTTGCTATTTTTAGCTCCGATCACTGTAATAATGTCGCTGGTCCCAAAAAAAAGTGTCAAAACTGTCCGATCAGTCCACAACAATGTCCCAGTCCCGCTAAAAATTGCTGATCACCACCATTACTAGTAAAATAAATAAACAATGCCATAAACCTATGCCCTATTTTGTAGATGCTATAACTTTTGCACAAACCAATCAGTATACGCTTTTTTTTTTTATGTAGAAGAATACATATTGGCCTAAACTGATGAAGAAATTTGTTTTGGTTTTTGGGATATTATAGCAAACAGTAAAAAATAAAAAACATTTCAAAAATTGTTGTTTTTTTTGCGCTATAAACAAAGGTGATCAAATACCACTAAATGAAAGCTCTATTTCTGGTATAAAAAAAAAAAAAAAAAAGACACATTTTGTTTGGGTACCGCATCGCACGACCGCGCAATTGTCAGTTAAAGCGACGCAGTGTCATATCACAAAAATAGGCTGGGTCACTAAGGGGGTAAATCCTTCTGGTCCTTAAGCGGTTAATCTGCCCAACAAAAATTGACAAATAAAAAAGGGAAAAAAAAAATTACAAATAAACGCACAAAATGCAAATACGTCCAAAAACACGCATAAGAACTGCATAAATGCTCAAAAGCAACATGAATAAGTGTGAATGGAGCCTAAGGCTCGATTCTCACCTATAATATTTTTAGTGCATTTTGCAGATTTGTTCGACAGAACGCGTTCCATAGGAAACCATTTTAAATGGGCTGTAATGCAAATTTTGCTAAATGCAAAAAAGCACTAAAAAAGCATAGATGTGAAGCCAGCCTAATACAGGAGCTGTGTTACTGGCCAGATCACCAGGTGAAAAGAGATGGGCAAAAAAGCCAAAGAAAAGAGAAATAAATAATGCAGCCATCACATCTAATGATTGCTAAGCTGCAATATATTACACTTTTGGTTTTGAGTTTATTAGTGCTTTAACTCTTGTATATGCAGAAAATCTGTCACTTCACTTCTTGTGTGTGTGTGGTCTGTCCTCTAGGACTTCACTTTCTCTGTAAGACCAAAGACCACATTTCTAGAGACACTGCAATTGTGGTTTTCACATACATTTGCAAACGTATGCAACTAACACATATGGATGGCAGGGCTCGGTGCGGAGGATTTTATAGATGCACATATGGTATAAGAGTCAGATTCACAGGGTGTCAAATGATGGGCTTTGAGTCAGTGTAGTCTTGTTAAGACAGCTCTACATAGTAATAGAAAATTATACACGCAAACTTTATACATGTCAGAAGATTCACCCCCTGACCTAATTATCAAATGGGGACACACCTATCACAAAAAAAAGCATTGAAGTATGGTGAAAGGCACAGCACAGATTGGTGAGCAGAGAGCCCCAGAATTGGGCTTTAAACTGTAAATTATGAATGTACAGCTGTCCAAAAGGGTCTGATGAAATGATTCACAGGTCTCTGCTTCTTATTAATCAAAGCTTAGGGTGGCAGACGGCTGGTGTCTGGAGTCACATCATCCTATAGAAAGGCAAGACAAGTTCAAAGAAATCAGTGGGTGCATCATGCTTGACGCTGTGTACTCCAAAAACCTTCACCATATCTATGTTATGGCTTACAGAGCGTGCTGAAGTTCTAGTCTATGGTGTAGTCCGCATCATGTTTATGTAAAGCTCTGGTCTTCAAGGACCACTGACAATGCATTCTCCACACTTCTATTATTATTATTATTGTACAGGATTTCTATAGCGCCAACAGTTTACACAGCACTTTACAATGCAAAAGAGAGACGTTACAATACAATATAATACAAGAGGGTTAAGAAGGCCCTGCTCAAAGAGCTTACAATCCAATAGAGTGGTGGGGCAAGTGGTACAAAAGTTTTAACTGTGGGGACTGACTGATGGAAGTGATAAAAGATTCATTGGAGGTGTGATAGGCTTCCCTGAAGAGATGAGTTTTCAGGGATGGCAGCCAGACTAGGAGATATCTGGACAGATTGAGGTAGAGAGCTCCAAAGGATAAGAGAGGCTCTGGAGAAGTCCTGGAGACAAGCATGGGAGGAGGAAACAAGGGAGCTAGAGAGCAGGTGGTGTTAAGAGGAGCGGAGAGGACAGTCTGGGTGATATTTGGAGAACAGATTGGTAACGTAGTTTGGGGCAGAGTTGTGTATGTGGTTGTTAGTATTTGGAATTTAATTCGCTGTGCGATTGGAAGCCAGTGAAGAGATTGGCGGAGAGGAGTGGCAGACACTAAGCGGTAGTGGCACAGTTTTTTGTTGGTATATTAGGGCCCGTTCCCCCAAGCAAGCCGTGCTGAACACACACAGCCACTCTTGATACACTGCATGTCTACTTTTTTTTTTAGTAGTAAGAACTTTATTGAAAATGTCACAAGGGACATTTCTTTCAGTTCTATTCACTGCAGTGGCATTGCAAGGCGGTAGTTTGCATTGCAACATGCTGTGCTGAAAAAAAGGACAGGCAGTACTTTTTTCAATGTATACCACATAACAAATTGGTGTGAACTGACTCCATACAAAACAAGGCAAACTGCCTTATCTTTTTTATGTATTCTTTATTTGTGATTCTGTAACAACATAGACAAGTGCAGAAAAAAATGGGTTAGGTTTACAATCATAAGACCCCTTTTCACACTGATGCGCTTTACAGGCACTGCAGTGCTAAAAATAGCGCCTGTAAACAGCCTCCTCGATCTCCAGTGTGAAAACCCGTGGGCTTTCACACTGGAGCGGTGTGCTGGCAGGAAAAAAGCTAAAAAAAAGTCCTGGAAGTAGCATCTTTGGATCTGTGAAGGAGTGGTGCATACACCACTCTTGCCCACTAAACTGAATGAGCACCGCTGAACCGCCGCTGCAGCGGCACTTTGCGGGCCGTTTTAACCCTTTTTCGGCCACTAGCGGGGGTTAAAACTGCCCTGATAGCGGCCAAAACTCCTGAAAAAACGGCGATAAAACACCACTAAAAATAGCGTTGCTTTACTGCCGTCGGTGCCGACGCCCTAGTGTGAAAGGGGCCTAATAGAGATTATAGTTGTACACAGTATTTCATAATTCCCAATTCAATAAGTGTAACCATATAATATAGCGAGGAACAATGCACATAGTGTAAAGTGGTAACCAGAACATCTAGTGGTTGGAAAACAGTATTTGAAAGTTGCCCTCAAAAAAGGGGGGCAAGTTATCTGATATGGTAGTAATCAATTGTTTCAGATACCTAGCAGGGAAAAATATCAGTAGAAAGAAGCAGGAGGGCAGAGCATAGGGACAGACGGTAGAGATTTTTTTCAGGAACAGAGAAATGAAAAAGTTCAGGAACAGTCGTGTTGCAAATTGTACAATTTGCTTTGGTATTGAGTTGGGACTGCCCAGCGCAAATGGTAGGAACAGGCCCTTGATTTGAAAGCAATGACAATCAATGGTTAACCCATTTTTTATGAAAAAGTACTTCTTGGAAATTGGAAGCAATATTGAATTGTGCAGCTCCCTTTGCCAAATATATCTGTAGTGTTTGCTTGTCTCTCCTTAAAGCTCTAAGGCCGCGTACACACGGGCGGATTGTCTGCCCAACTTAGTCCGCTGAACCTTAGTCCGCTCGTGTGTGGGCTTCAGCAGACTTTTTCAGTGGACAGTCTGATGGACTTAGTCTTTCGGAATTTCCGTAATTTTGTCCGTCCAAACTTGGTTTCAGCGGACAATACGCTCGTGAGTAGGCTAGTTCGACGGACTGAAGTATGGCGCATGCTCAGAAAGGATTTACACGGCGAAAGGTTGCATTGCAGTGTATTGGACGTCGTATTTCTAGTCCCGTCGAACGTGCTGTACACGTCATCGCGCAAGCTTTCAGCGGACTGTCTGTTCGTCGTGTGTGGTCAAGTCCGTTCATTTAAAAGTTGGACGGACTGTCTGTCGGATTGTCTGACGAACTTAGTTGGGCAGACAATCCGCCCGTGTGTACGCGGCCTAATGGTGTTTCTCTCTGGTGCTTAGTTTCTCTTATCAGTATACATCACTTTCTAGTTCTCCCGACACGAGATAAATTTGTGAGGGGGAGGAGAGCTCAGCACACGGCTCTGGATCCTTCCTTCTTTCCTTTGCCGTGTGCGAAGGGGGGCGAGCTCCTTTTCCTCCAATCAGCTCTCACATTTTACAAGAGCTCTAACTGCAGCTTCCTGCCCCTTCCTCTGTGATACTGACAAAGAAGGATTTTTATCTAAATTTAGCCCTTTTGAACAGATGTAGACAAGAGAAGACTGCAAATAAATAGGTACAACTTGTGTAGGAGTATTTGGTAAATCTCTGTGCATCATCCAATGGCCAGTAACTTCACTGGGTTTACAACCACTTTAAAGTAGAACTTCACCGAAAACAAACAAACATTCTGCTCTTCCTCCTCCTCTGATAACTATATATATATATATATATATATATATATATATATATATATATATATATATATATATATATATCTTTATACATAGAGTGAGTGTGTGTGTATAATCTCCATCTCTAGATATTCATCTATATATAGATATACCTATATATAAATATTATATCGCTCTCTCTCTCTCTATATATATATATATATATATATATATATATATATATATATATATATATATATATATATATATATCTATATTTATTTTTGGAGGGGGGTACCTTGTTGACAGGTACCCGCTCCAACTTGCATTGTCTAGGGCAGTGATTGCGAACCTTGGCACCCCAGATGTTTTGGAACTACATTTCCCATCATGGGAAATGTAGTTCCAAAACATCTGGGGTGCCAAGGTTCGCAATCACTGGTCTAGGGTATGGGTGCTCAACCTGTGGCCATCCAGCCGTTGCTGAACTACAAGTCCCATCATGCCTGTAATGGTAAGCCATGCAATGCATCATGGGACTTGTAGTTACACAACAGCTGGAGGTCCGCCAGCTTGACACCTGTGCCCTAGGGGATCCAAGGGGAAGTTCTGCCCCTCACCCCCCCAACTGCTCTCTACATTCTGGGACATGTCACAGGAGGCAGCGGGACCATTCACAAGGCTGTGCTGCTCACACAGGCGCAGTGGGAAGCCGGCTTCCCACAGTTAACATGCCAACGCCGGGACCCCAAGGCTGGCAAAGAACCTGCCCAGGTGAGGACAGTGCTGGATCTTTGGACAGGCAAGTGTCTGTTTATTAAAAGTCAGCAGCTCCAGTTTTTGTAGCTGCTGACTTTTCATTTTTGCTAATCTGACTGAATCTTCTCTTTAACACCTAGGGCCATGACACACTGCCAACTTTGTAACAGCTACACATTTTTCTGCTTGTTTTCTCTGAGGATTTATAGTTAGACACATAGTTACTGCTGCAGCTGACTAATGAGGTTGGCAGCTACAGTAGTAGCTACTAAAGCTTGCAATTGCGTAGCTCGCTCCAAATGTTGCAAAGTCCAACAAACTGTGACTGAACAACAAACCACTAGGAATTTCTAGGACATGGACTTTTTATTGTCTTTTTAATAGCAGATTATCAATGCCATTTCACAAGACACAGAAACAAAAAGGAACGCCGAATTCCAGGATTGCGTGCTGCCAATTATCTATCTGTCGGTTGCTGTTATCACAAATGTGTCTTCCCACATACAATAGAATGCCAATATAAATAGAAGTGATTGCACTGCCCAAATGCTGTGACAGTTAGCAAAATTCAATTAGCGTAACAACTCCAACAAGGATAAATCTGCAAAGTGCTCAAAGGAAAAATGGGGGGGGGGGGGGGGGGAAGAGCCCCAATAGTGTCTCATTAATAACACAGATTACACTAGCCCAAATTTAGGAATAAAACTCAAATTTTTTTGATTAAAACCAGCATGTCTGTACAAGACAATCCAGCAATATCTCGCTTGCTCTCCAGTGGTAATCACTTGCTGCCTGGCTCTGCCTCCATGCATATCGCCACCCTCCCACATGGCTTTGCCAGGAGAAAGAATTACAGGATTGCCCAGTTTTACATAGAAAATGTACATTAGTCCAAGTCCATGTCCTATGTGCCATACCTGTGGGATCCCCGTAGAAGCTAAAAATCACTAGAGTAGGCACATCTACTACAGTGACTGTCGCTGGCTTCCAGCTCCTGTCCTGAGCAGCTGTCCTGCTGCTTAGTGAATGCAGGAGCAAAAATATATTGAGGCCTTTGAGTCCCTAAGATGGTGCAGCATTCATTTTAATTTATCAGTATATTTTCTTCCTTTTTTTATCTGGCGATCCTGTGAAAAAAAGCGAGTCAAAGATGGTTCAAATCTTGTCCGGTCCAGCAGTGAGCAACTGACATTTGAACCATGTATATAGGCGGGCTGGATGTATCCAAGTAGATCCATCAATCGACTTTGGTACAACTAGCACGTCAGATTTTTAGGATGCTATTATTGCCAGTAGCTATAGACGCGAGCAATAATCACCGTGTTCTCCCGGCAGGGACAACACCCCGCACCCCACCCAGGAGAAAAAAACAGCTCCACCGTATGCCTTCCACCATCAACAGTGACTAGGTTGGGGGTGAATCAAGCGATTTTCTTTCCTGCAACAATGAGAGTTTCTTACTTTGTCTCAGAATAAAGAACAGACTGTCATTGGTGTCACGTGGCCGTGCTAACCAATGGCCAGGAGCACTTGCAAAAATAATGCTTCTACACAGCTTCCAGGGCTGTGTACGAATGTTTCAAATGGATGGAGATGCACTCCAGCTACCATGGACAGCACGGCAGCGAATTATATTACACAGGACAGATAAGTGCACAGGGGACGCTGCAGTACGGTGGGTCTTAATGGTGCCTGGTGCCAACAGTGAATGGTCCAACAAAAGCCCAGGTGCCAGGACACAAGTTCTAGTCACCATGGTGACATGGCGCCTGAGATTTGTCGAGCCCCGATGTAAACCCTAAGGTTTCTTTGAACACTGCTGTTTAACAATGCAGTGTTTTTGGGTATACAGGCGTTTTCCTTTTACTGATGTAGCTGCAGATCATGGTTTAAAAAAAAATAATAATAAAAATACAGAACTCTGCATTGCCAGTCAATATCTTACACGCTTATGGCTGCATTCTGGGAGCTAGAGTTTATTATGCATGCATACGTGCAAATTTATGCACAATTACATGCAAAATAAAAACATAACTGCCAGGAATGATAATGTTCAACCATCAGTTTATTGTGCACGTTTTCTAACAATCAACACCTCCTATTCACTCTTCGTAATAATTAAAGCCTTTTGTTATATCTGAGAAGTGCAAATAATATTTAATGATCTTTGCCTGCACTTTATCAGTGAGCATTGCTCCCAGCTATCTCTGAACTACACATCTCCCTCTATATTACAGAAGAGGAGGTGAGAGGAGGTGTTCTGTAGTTCTAACACCTCCTGTCCTAGAGTGACAACACTGCCCCTCCATAGATACAATACAATGAGTGAGCATTGTCATCCCAGGACTAGAAGTATGCCACAGGCAGAATCCCCAGGTGAAAATAAAAGACCCAATAAGGTTTATTTTGAGTTTACTAAAAAGTCACCATGTTTTGGGTGACGACGGCAAAATTCAAGGTGAAAAGGTGTACGATTTGTATCATAATGAAGACAGAGGTGGACCAGATTATTCATCTAAAGTCCAAAATGGTGCACTGACTGCGTATTTCACTTGGCTGAATATTCCTCTTTACGTTCGAGTGTGAACTGATCAGCGTCACTACTGGTCTGGATTATAAACCTCACATGAATAATTTCCTGTTCTGGGAAGACTCAGACTATGAGTGCCGTCGCAGAAAGCCAGAACTATGCAGGGCCCCACACTACTCAACAATGATAAACAATACAAAAACTAAGTGTGGCCATACATGGCCCAATTAATGCAATCAATGTGAGCTCTTCTGGCACCAATATGGCAACAGTTACTAGTGCTGCAACAGTCGGGCCACCTAAAAAACACAATACAAATTATATCTGCACACACATATGGATATATTTTCCTAACTGTCAAAGCATTATAAGCACAGGCAACTATAACTCTGTCCCTTGTGAAGGTTATCCAATGGAGTCCATGCAGCCCTTGCACCAATAGTCTAATGGAGGCCAGCTGCTGAATATAAAAGGGATGACAGCATCTCTTTAAGCAGTTTCAGACATTTCATAGAAACATAGAACACTGACAGCAGAAAGATCACCAAGCGCTCCATCAAGTCTGCATGTTTACCGTTACCAGATTTGTCCGATAGACCGATGGTTATCCCAGAGATGTTTAAGTTCAACTGTTGATTGGCTCACTACCTCTGCTGGGAGTCTGTTCCAAGCATAAACTACTCTTAACAAAACAATTTTTAAGGTTACTCTTAAAAATTTATTCTCTCCTGCTAGCTTGAATTGTACATACAGCCTCATGTTCAAAGTAGAACTATGGCCTCCCATTAAAAAGGAGGAGTACAGCCAAAGCTCTTTTGGCTATACTTCTCTTGTGGGTCACAGGAGTGCAGATCATTCTGCACTCCTGTGGCCCATTTTCAGCTGACAGTGGGCAGAAATCCGCTGTCTGCTGAGGTCACAGAGCCGGTCCAGGCTTGGGCAAGATCCTGACACTGAGGTCGGGATCTGCCCACATGAATGGAACGGCACTTGGCTCAGCCTCTCAGTGAGCTGCTGGGAGACTGAGCCGGTCACTCCCACCCCCTCCACAGCCCAGCTCTCCAGTGAGCAAGGAGGGGGCAGAGCAGAGAGCCGGTGACTGACAGCAGATACAGAACTGAGCGATCTGCTGTGTTCGAGCTGGTGGGGGACCGATGCTGCATCCACCTAGGTAAGTATGATTAATAAAAAACAAAAACACATACTTCTCTTTTAAAGCAATACTGTATGTGCTGTAGCACATAATTATAAGTGCATCTGCATTTAAAGTTCTTTCTTAGTCTCACTGCAAAGTCCCACAATTAAGTTTTAATACCTTTTGATCCTGCCGGTGAAGTTCACCTAATGCAGCTTCCTATGACGATGTGATAACAATGCTGCATTGCTCCGGAATTCAGAGCAGAGTTGCCACTCTTATGTAGGCTGTACCTGATTACAATACAATGAGAAGAGGTGATGTTGAAGTTGTGGCTATCATTAGTCACTGCCGATTTACTCCTTTAGCATATCAAACAGCATCTGACCACACTTAGTCCTGCCTACTGCTATCTGGAGTGGCAGCACTGCCTCCGAGGGCTCATTCAAATGGGCGCTGGGACCAGTTCCCCTGTGCTGATCTACCTTTGCTACGTGTGCCGCCAGCTTGGAGCTGTGTGCAGGCAGCTCATAGAAGTGGATGCAGACGCAGCAGCTGAAGAAATACAGCTGCATGTCAAAATTTGATATGTGGTCAAGATCTGAAACAGACACTGTGCATTCAGATCTGTTTACCTGCATGTCAGATTTTGACATGAGACTGTGTCCATGCAACTGCTGTATCTGCATTTACTTCTTCAGGCTGCCTGTACACAGTGCTGAGGTGCATGCACACAGAGCAAAGGATGGGTCTCAGCGCCCATCTGAATGAGCCCCAATACTAAAACTCCCCCAGTGTGAGCTGCAGTGCCTGGGAGGGGGGCATGTAAGACACAGCCTAGGAAGGTAATGGACGCTTTAAAATAAATATATATATATATATATATATGAGGCTTGTGCATCACATAGTAATTGTATTTTGTATTTTTACTCTACCTCTACTACATTTACTACTACCTCTTTGGCAGCCATGATTCACAGTGAATCAAACACAGGTTCAATCTGACTGCATGGGAAAATGGAATGTCATTCATGAATCTGAACATTGCAGCTTCCATATGGGGCGTCTCCTACATTGCCTTGAAAAAGTGTTCACACCCCTGGAAATTTTCTAAATTTTGTCATATTATAACCAAAATTGTAAATGTATAAATTATGTGATAGACCAACACAAAGTTTCACATAATTGTGAAGTGGCAGGAAAATGATAAATGTCTAAGATTTTTTTTTTTACAAATAAATATGGACTGAAAAGTGTGGCATGCATTAGTATTCAGCCCCCTTTACTCCCCAACTAAAATATAGTGGAACCAATCACCTTCAGAAGTCACCTAATTAGTTAAAAAAAAGTCCACCTGCGTGTAATTTAATAACAGTATAAAGACAGCTGTTATGTGAAGCCCTCAGAGGTTTGTTAGAAAACCTTAGTGAACCAAACAGCATCATGAAGGCCAAAGAACACACCAGAAAGGTCAGGGATAAAGTTGAGAAGTTTAAAGTATGGTTAGGTTATAAAAAATTCAATCCATCATCCAAAATGGAAAGGGTATTGCACAACTGCAAACCTACCAACACATGGCCATCCACCTAAACTGACAGGCCTGGCAACAGAGATCCACAGCTCAGGTGAGAGAATCTGTCCACAGGACAACTATTAGAAGAAAGAAAGCCATAAGAATTCCTGTTAGCAGTTTGGGGGACACAGCAAACATGTGGAAGAAGGTACTCTGGTCAGATGGGACCAAAATTGAACTTTTTGACCTAAAGTAAATAGCTATGTGTGGCAGAAAACCAACACTGCACACCACCCCCACTGTGAAGCATGGTGGTGGCAGCATCATGTCGTAGGGATGCTTTTCTTCAGCAGGGACAGGGAAGCTGGTCAGAGTTGATGGATGGAGCCAAATACTGGGCAATCTTAGAAGAAAACCTGTTAAGACCCGAGACAGGGGTGGAGGTTCACCTGTCCAGCAGGACAAGGACCCTAAACTTACAGTCAGAGCTACAATGGAATGGTTTACAGTATCTCACAAAAGTGAGGCAAGACATTTGTCTTTGTACTCCTCATCTGGTTGCCTCCACACACACACTTGACAGCATCTGAACCAAATAAGTTATCTTGGTCTCATCAGACCACAAGACATGGTTCCAGTAATCCATGTCCTTAGTCTGCTTGTCTTCAGCAAACTGTGGGCTTTCTTGTGCATCATCTTTAGAAGAAGCTTTCTTCTGGGATGACAGCCATGCAGACCAATTTGATGCAGTGTACGGTCTGAGCACTGACAGGCTGATCCCCCCTCACCCCTTCAACCTCTGCAGCACTCACACGTCTATTTCCGAAAGACAACTTCAGGATATGATGCTGAGTATGTACACTCAACTTCTTTGGTCGACCATGGCGAGGTGTGAATGCAGCTTAACAAGTCACATGACACTGGGGAAGGAAAATGGGTAATTGGGCACAATTTGAACATTTTAACTTAGGTGTATACACACTTTTGTTGCCAGCGGTTTAAACATTAATGGCTGGGTGTTGAGTTATTTTGAGGGGACAGCAAGTTTACACTATTATACAAGCTGTACACTCACTACTTTACATTGTAGCAACGTGTAATTTCTTCAGTGTTGTCACATGAAAAGATATAATAAAATATTTACAAAAATGGGAGGGGTGTACTCACTTTTGTGAGAAACTGTAGATCAAAGCATATTCATGTGTTAGAATGGCCCAGCCAAATCCAGACCTCAATCCAATTGAGAATCTGTGGCAAGACTTGAAAATTTCTGTTCACGAATGCTCACCATCCAATCTGATAGATCTTGAGCTATCTTGCAAAGAAGAACGGGCAAAAATGTCACTCTCTAGATGTGCAAAGCTGGTAGAGACATCCCCAAAAGGACTTGCAGCTGTAATTGCAGTGAAAGGCGGTTCTACAGAGTATTTACTCAGGGGGGCTGAATACAAACGCACGCCAAACTTTCCAGATTTTTGTAAAAACATTTGAAAACCATTCATCATTTTCCTTCCACTTCACAATTATGTGCCACTTTATCATATAAAAGCCTAATAAAATACATTTATCATTTTGGTTGTAACATGAAACGTTGAGAAATGCCAAGGGGTATGGACACTTTTCCAAGGCACTATATAGGCATACGGTTTGGTGCCATTTTCTGCATAAAGAGGCAGACTTCGGTTTGTTTGACTGCGTTTTTTTTTTTTTTTTTTTACTAGAAAAAGGATAACTTTCAAAGCTACAGTGGCAAAATGACCCAATTCCACAAGGGATCAGAAAGCACAAAACAAAAACTGTAAAATATACTACTCATAGCAGTCACTAAAGATAAATGCTATGGATTGTTGCCCTTGTTCTGTGCCTTACTAAAAAAGACAAACTGTTGATGAGCCAAAGCTTGGTTTTCCATGGTATCAGACAGACCTGCACTATAAATATTCGAAAGCCCTACCGCTTTTGTAGAACAATTGGTTTGATTAGACTTTCTGCCCTAAGCTCTGACTTTCTTGTTAAATCCTTTTACAAACATCTTCTGTGTTCTCATTAGCCTGGGAGCTTAGCATGGCAGGAGATCAGTCGCGGGCACAGGCTGGCAGACGGGAGCCCTCCTTGATAAGAATGTGGCTGCAGATCAGGTGTTCTTCGCTGTTATCACTTGTGACATTAAACGAATGAAAACTTGGACGGTGTCAATTACCCACCATATAGAGCAACTGCATTAAACAAAATATAGTTTAAGACGTTTCAGCAACTTGAAAGCAAATCAAGTTTTAAGATAATGAAGGCAATCTAATACCAGGACAAAAAAACAAAAAAAAACAGTTGGCCTTGCAGATCATTCATGCAATGGTCACCAAGAATCTCAGTCATGACAAGTGTGCAGCCTTGTCATACTGCCTTTGCAGCATAACCAATTGACTTCTGGAAAATTTACATCCCTTCATGGCCAGGCCATTTTTTATCTATACAGTACTGTGTTACTTTGACAACTGTGTGGTTATGAAACTCTGTACATAAATTACATTTACGTCCTGTCTTTCCCAAAAATAGAGCTTTCTTTAGTTTTTTGTGCTATTAAAAAAATAGCTGGAAGGGGGTATCATCTAGGGCAGGGGTTGACAAAGTTTTTTTTTTTTGTTTTTTTAAGAGTGGTATGGATTGTCAGCTCCCGGGGTAAGGCCACTCATTTTCACCCCCTATCCCTAACTCACAATGGAGCACCCAGTCAATAACTCCATTGAAACGCTGTTACATCAGGGTTATGGGCTGACCAGAAAGAGTAAGGCTGGCAACAGATGGAACTGGCTGGCACTGGTTGCCACTGGCAGGCACGTGGAACTGCCAGATGGCATTGGCAGGTGACACTGGTTGGCATTGGCAGGCGACACTGGTTTGGAACTGGCAGGTGGCACTATTGGCACTGATTGGCAGGTGGCACTGGTTTGGAAGTGGCAGGTGGCCCTGGTTGGTGATGGCAGGTGGCCCTGGTTGGCGGTGGCACTAGTTGTCACTGGCAGATGGCACCGATTGGCGGTGGCACTGGTTGGTGTTGGCAGGTGGCACTGGCTGGCACGTGGAACTGCCAGATGGCATTGGCAGGTGACACTGGCATTGGCAGGTGACACTGGTTTGGAACTGGCAGGTGGCACTATTGGCACTGGCAGGTGGCCCTGATTGGCAGGTGGCACTGGTTTGGAAGTGGCAGGTGGCCCTGGTTGGCGGTGGCACTAGTCACTGGCAGATGGCACTGATTGGTGGTGGCACTAGTTGGCACTGGCGGTGGCACTGGCAGGTGGCACTGATTGGCGGTGGCAGGTGACACTGGTTGGCACTGGCAGGTGGCATTGATTGGCGGTGGCACTCGACACTGGCAGGTGGCACTGACTGATGGTGGCACTGGCAGGTGGCACCGATTGGCACTAGCAGGTGGCACTGGTAGGTGGTTGAAGGTGGAATTGATTGGCGGTGGCACTCGGCACGAGCAGGTGCCACTGATTGGTGGTGGCACTGACACTGGCAGGTGGCACTGATTGGCGGTGGCAGGTGGCACTGGCAGGTTTCACACGGAGCACTCTGTTACTGAAATGTAACAGAGGAGCTGTCAGATTTGAGCTTGATGTCAGGGTGGGCGGGACCCGGCCGGGTGGGCGGGACTCAGCAGCTATCAAACTCCAGCCAACGATTGGGCTGCTTAAGAAAAGGGGCGGGGCCACATACACATAGCGGCCCGCCCAGATCCCATTGGCTGGTGTTTGATAGCTGCTGGGTCCCGCCCACCCCGAAAATCAAGCTGAAATCTGACAGATTCTCCTCTCTCCCTTGCTTGTCAGTTTCACACACTTAGCGTGGTGCCGCTGAGTGTGGAGGAGGGAGGATGACGGCAGTCAGTGTTAATGCTGCTGCATGTCTGCGCCATCAATAGTGAGTGGGCTGGTGGCAGCTTAGGCACCAGGTTGCGATTTCTGGTCGCATTGGCGACCTGGCGCCTGGGGTTTGTCGAGCCCTGATCTAGGGTGATCAAAGTGTTAAATGCGTGCCCTTTCCAGTGTTTGCATGTACACAGTGAGGTGTTTTTACTAAGGGATGTGCTGGATTTTATTTGCGGCTTTGCAGGGAAACAAAATCCAGCACAACCATATGGACAGGATGGAGCTCTGCAATGTTTACATAGGCAAAGCTCCATCCCGTGTCTCTCTCCGATGATCAGCGGGTTTCAGGCGGACATCCGTTAGCTGGCATCCACTGATCGGCTTCTGCTGTGACTAATCACAGCATAAGAACCACCCTTTATGCAAAGTGCAGAATCACACACACATATACACATATTATATATCTATACACATACACACCCACACGGGATTATGCACAGAGCAGCCACCCTGTAGCGGTAAATCTGCTATAGGGCAGCCGTGAACTGGTTAAAAGGTGATAAAAATTGGCTCAACTGCCTGTTATTTCACCCACTAATCAATGCAGTAATACATTCATTACAACCACAGGCTGGATCTCAGGTGGTAACCAAGTTGACATGCACAGCTACAGCAGAGAAAAGTCAGGTCACTAACCTAAATATGTTGTCTGGTTGGGTGTGTGCAAATCTCAGGAATGGATGAGTAGAAATACAATTCTTTTTCCAGGTAAAGCATCTCTAATATAAGAATTAATCTTTTACCTGGACTTTATTTTTTATAATGGTGGTCAGAATCTCAGCCAAACCTTTAAAGCTAAAAATAAGGAACTATATCAAGATGGCTGTCTTTTGCATCTGCTGTGTATCATCAATATGTCTTTTCCTCACTTTTATTTAAACAGTCCAAATTTGCATTAAAAATACAAGAAGTGGCAAAACAAAAGACTATTTTTGTCAGCCTTTATTAACAACCCCCAAGGTTGTCTTCTGCCTTGTATACTTCTAAGGTCTGCACTGCAGACTATGTCCTGTCCTCCTTTGGCCATGCGTCTCCTCAGTGGTATCACCTTGTTTTCCCCCTCTTAATCATTTATGAAATGCTTTTTGTCATAACAAATTCCTGCTCCCCTCGCTAATTCTCCCTACGAGAATGAATTTCAGCAACGGGACGCACATCCGCTCTCTTCCTGCCCGATTCCAGATCACTCAGACATCATTCATCACAAGTGAAAGCACAAAGAGCACACTCTGTCTGCTTGTCCTGCTGCCGAATAACAAGTGCTAGGCTCAGCCAAGACCTGCCATCATCAAAAAAAATAAAAAATAAAAGGGTTAGGACGCCTCTAACTCATGCATCTGCTCTGGTCGGGTGCTGGAGGGTTTTCCACGGCATATTCGCTTTCTGGGAAAATGTGCCAGATTTGGGCACAGTAGTTTTGGGTAATAAAATTGATCACCTTTTCTCCAATACCAACTTAGCAGCAGCTAAATGCAAAAGGTGATCAGTCACAACCAATTGACACAGCATTCACTAGAGCCTTTTTATTTTGGAGGAGGAAGAGGCCTTGATATAAAACATTCAGGTCTCTGGAAACCCCTGACCAGAATTACTACATCCAAAGAAAGCCTCTTAATTTGTGGCCAATGGAAAGAATGCTCCTCAAACGATTACTGATTTCAGTGGTAATGTACCCGAGAGTCTTATTGCTCAAGGAACCTTCCCATCAACATCTGGGGAACTTTAGGAGTTCTAAAAAACCTGTGTTGAGAAAGGCTGCTTTAGAGAGATCCTAACTAGGTGTGACCAGCAACCTGGAGATTGTTTTTTTAATATATGTAGAGATGGGCTCAAGCATGTTTGGCATCCTAGTCCCAGCCCACCTGCGGATCCCGCCAGGAAGCCTACACTGCACACTACTAATCACAGGCAGTGAGGCATTTCCTGGGCACAGACCAGGGACTAGGATTCTGAACACACCTGAGCCCATCTCTAATTATATGATATACGACCAAAAATATTGTGTCGAAGACTAGCTGTCAAATCCATTGGCGTTTCTGGTGGTGATCACCTTTCATAAGTTTGATTATGGCTGAAGAAGGGGACATATAAATGGGAAACAAGGAGTATCAAACTTTTAAAGCAGAACTAAACTGCATCTGAGCACCAAAAGCACAATTAATTGATTTTTAACCACTTCCTGCCCAGTCTACTGCAAAATGACAGTGGGGAGGGAGTTTCATCATTCAAGGTAGACATCATGAGACTTCCTCTTGGAACATGGCCATGCTCTGTCACCAGCGGTGTCCACAGGACACTGCCAATGACAGATCACTTTACCAGCCCGCTGCCAGCAGATCACATGACAGTTGTAAACATAGGATGGCTTTTGTTCATGACATCCATTGCGTACAATTGTGTTGCTAGCTGTGGTGATAGTGATCACATGATACAGACAGGGCCAATCACAGCCATAGACATGACTATATATCAATTTTTGTACTCTACAGAGTGAGGTAATATATCCCTGAAGAAGAGATTGTTTAGAAAAAGCTTGAAGTGGTTTGGATACCCTCTGGCTAAATAAAACTCGCAGTCAAAGTTATATGATTGTTGGGTTTTAAAGACCAGCAATTGGGAATACCATGTTTAACAAATATTGATATATGCAACACACACCTGCCTACAATGTTTTATGAATTTTGTATGTCTTGAATGACACTTTGATACTATTTTATTGAAAGAAATTTCTTGATCTTGAAATAAGAAACATTTTTTTTTAGATTTTAACTTGAAAAATATTGTATGGTTGCCTTAAAAATCCAATTTCAGAGGTTTACAACTTGTGTATTCTGTACAATGGAGGGATGATGGCAACTGCACCCTCAGTCACAAAGGCTTTGCTTTTTCTTTATTTTCTCGAACAGAGCAATGATATGAATCCAACCTGAAAGTTTAAGGTATCTTTGTGCATCTCTGGACAATATTCAAGAGCCTATCATCAAACCTATCAACATACTGTATATCTATAACTACACATCCCTGTATAGCCTGCAGACAGACAAGCACATACATTTACTAATGTTCACAAAACAATGGCACAAATCATATATCTGTCAGAAAGGAAAGGTTCAAAGCTTGCCAGTGTTTTATGAATCACTCTTAACATATTGTTGCTTTCTGATACCGTAGAGTAATGACGACGACACACCCCCATGTACAGTATTGCATGGAAAGGTTAGTAATCAGCAAAGCCGTGTAAGCAATTTGGAGCTGTATCTCTGCATAACGCACTCATTTGTTCCCCCATCTGCCCTTTCTTGATAATTATTTCTGCATCAACAAATGACCTACATTTTAACAATAACGCAACATACTCGCGCCCGATCTCAGTGCTTTTAACAGTCGGCCAAATAATATTTTTTTGAGAGCAGCAATTTTAGCCATTTGGGTCAAATGATTTACAACCTGAAAACTTTCACTTGGCCATTAAACAAGAAATAAAAAGGAAAACAAGGTCAGGATGTTCCAACGGAACTAAACAAACTGAAGGTGCAGGACGTGGAAACTTTCCACAAAGATAAAGCGTGATCTGAGAGGCCTTAAACATTGTTAAAGGTTTTCAGATCAACTTATCAATCCTACAGCAAGGAGCTGAACATGTACCATTACTTTTCTCATATTTACAACATATACTATAACTGCTAAAATGTGCCAGTACAGGCACAGAGAAGATTAGGTGTTGTGATCAGATCAATTTATATTTCTTATTCCCCTGACTTCTCTGCCAAGAACAATCGTACAACCATCAACCCATCCCCACATGTCAGGGTACTAGGTGTTATCCTGGACTCTGAACTCTCCTTTCGGCCCCAAATCCAATCACTGTCCAAAGCTTGCTACCTCAACCTCCGAAACATCTCCAAAATATGTCCCTTCCTAACCAATGAAACCACAAAGCTACTGATACACTCCCTGGTTATCTCTTGCCTCAACAACTGCAACTCCCTCCTCAATGGCTTATCTTTAAATAGGCAATCGCCTATTAAGTCCACTGTGAATGCTGCTGCCAGACGCATCCACCTTACAAACCGCTCAGCGTCTGCTACCCCTCTCTGCCAATCCCTCCATTGGCTGCCACTCACACAATGAATAAAATTCAAAATAATAAAAATAACCTACAAATCCATCCCTAACTTGGCCCCCAACTACATCACTAACCTAGTCTCAAAATGCCAACCAAATTGTCATCTTTGTTCCTCCCAAGACCTCCTGCTCCCTCGTCACCTCCTCCCATACTCACCTCCAGGACCTCTCCCATCCCTTTGGAATTCCCTTCTCCCAATCTGTCTGTCTATCTACAACTCTATCCACTTTTAAGCGATCCCTAAGAAATTATAATCTTCAGAGATGCCCATCCTGCATCCACCTAACAACTGTACTTCCTTCATCAGCTCATCCTCCACAGTTGTATCACTTGACCTTCTCTTCTAGATTGTAAGCTCTAACGAGCAAGGCACTCTGGTTCCTCCAGTATTGAATTGTACTGTAACTGTACTGTTTTCTCTAACGTCGTAAAGTGCTGCGTAAACTGTTGGCACTATATCAATACTGTATAATAATAATAATAATAAAGTCCACTGTCACAGAATGGTTATCATATAGACACCATTAGCAGAGCTACACATTTCTGAAGTAGTCCCACTCTCTCCTCACTGTCTGTAATTGACAACAGTGGGAGTCAATGGCTCCTGTTGCTGTCTCTGAGCCAATGCGGAGAGAGAGCCCACAGTGCTGGATCTGGATTCAGATCTGGCTCAGGTACATACATGGGGGCGGAAAGTGGGAGCCAATGGCTCCTGTTGCTGTCTCTGAGCCAATGCAGAGAGAAAGCCCACAGTGCTGGATCTGGATCCAGATCTGGCTCAGGCACATACATGGGGGCGGAAAGGAGAAATTGTGTTTATTTTTTGTTTACCTTACAGTAGAACTTAGGCCAAACTTTTTTTTCTCATTTTGGATAAAGGAAAGGAGAGTCATAACCCCTGTCAGTTTATTTTTTGCCATCTGTGTCCCACTGCAGAAATTTCCCTTCACTGCCTGTCCCATAGCCAAAACAGGAGGTGAGAGCAAATCCTAGTATATTGAAGGGAATCTCTTGGGGACCCCCGCCCCAGGTCACAAGCATTAGTGTCTCCGTTGAAAGATTTCCCCTCTATTACTTTTCTGGGGACAACCCAAAATTTGGGATTTTCATTAACTTTCACTTTTAATGATAAGGGTAAACAGGACAAATAGAGAGGGTGAATCTCCCTAACGGGGGACACACACCGCAATAGAACCTGACATAGGTTCTACTCCATCTCTACCATATCCAATATAAAAAAAAAAAAAAAGTTTTGCCTTTAGTTGTACTTTAATACATAGAATGCATTAGGGTAAGCACGGTCCTTTGTGGATCATAAGATACAATAGTCCAAGTTGCTGGTTAGAGTTCTGGGCTTGACCGCTATGTTCTATTTATGGTGTTTGTTTTTCCCCTTGCATGCTTGCTCAGGGAATTGTATTTATATGTCCCATATTGCTGTATTCCATGTCAACTTTGCTTACCGATTGCTCTGTACACTGTCTTTTTGATGATTGTCAAGAGAAAAAGATTGAACGTAAAATGCATTAGGGTAAAAAACATCCTAGCTTTACAACCACTTTAACAGCGGACTATTTCCTTTAACCGAAACAGTTTACAATGCTTTTCATATATATATATATATATAAAAAAAAAAAAAAAAAAAAGACAAAAATGGTTTTGGCACACTTTAAAATATTTCCTTGAGAGCACCAACATGCAGTGACATACCCAACCAAAAATCTTCTATACAGTTCACAGATGTCAGCTGTCACTGTCCGATCTATAGAGATGAATGACTAGTCAGCAAATTTGCCAGCTGTACAGTAAACCACAGACAGCACAGTGTGGACTGTCAAATATCTACGGCTGATTGCAAAACATGCTGCCAATTATAATGTGCATTACAAAAAGAAAATTTCTTATATTTGAAAAGCTGATGTAATCACTAGATTAAGCCATACAATCGAACTAAAAATTTCTAAGCAATCCTGGAACTTTAATCTGCAGATGACAGGAATTCAGGAGGGGATACTACTGCCTCCTGAATGCCTGTTTTTCTCTTGTAGTGGACAGTTTTAATGGAAATACTGCATTGTACAGTAACTTCAAGCCTAGCGTTTGGCTTCTGGTTAGAACACTGTTGCTGCACTGCAAAACATCAAGGTCGTGACCTGTACACCCTCATTCGGGAGGCGATAAAAAAAAAACCCTCACCCAATCACAACTATAAACTAAGCCCTAGTATGCGCCTTCTCCTAAACATCATGCTGGCAGCACATCATACAAAGTACAGAGCAAAGTTCTGCAAAAATACCTGGTTGATCTCTATCGCCACCTTCTGTCCACGTCCTGAATGCAGCAAGGGATTTTGCAGAACAGTGTTGGCAACGCTGCACATGCTCAGTTTTCATTGAGTTTCTATCCTGAACATTTTCTCCCCATCACATCTGAGCAGTCTATATGACTATAGAGTCACACATGTGGGTGTATACACAGTGGGAAATGGCAGCCCACTCCCTCCCTCCTCCCCACTAACCAGCTAAAACACAATGGGGGCATGTAGATTAATGGAGGAATCACCTCCCTCTTATTCTAAAACACAGGCTAGAGGGGCGTGATTGGCAGAAATCTGCCCACACCATCTTCTTGCTAAAAAATATATATATATATATATATATATATATATATATATATATACTGTACATTTCATTTAAAATATATATTTGTATGACAATAACAGTTTATTGATTTTTTTTTGTTCTCTATATTCCAAAGGCAGTTTTTTGTTTTTTTTAATTTGTGACCAGCAGCAGAGGATTACAAACGCCTCATGCCTATGTTTTCCTAGAGACAGGCTGCGAGAATGCTGGGTCATGTGACAGCTGTATATCCATTAAGAAAAAGGTACTTGGATGTTTTTTTTTATTAAAATAATTACCATCATCCACATACAGAAACAGAAGGGATAAAATAAATTAAACAGTGTGAGTTTAGTATCACTTTAAATTCAGATTTTTGCAGGTCTGAATGACAGTACTGCATCATAAAAAAAGTTTTATTTAGTTCATAATAAGGTTCGTTTACATGTCCAGGTACTACATTGTTTATTAAAAAGCGCCTCCCATTAATTAAAAAAGCTGCAGGTGGAACAGAAAAATCAAACATTTTAAATGCTTGCTAGCTTTGTTTTTTAACATTCCTTAAAGTGGTTGCAAACCCTTACAACACACTTTGACCTACAGGTAAGCCTAGATTAAGGCTTACCTGTAGGTCCAAGAAATATCTCCTAAACCTGCCGCGGTCAACGGCGATATGCTGTGAGTGGCGGCTCCCATGCGCATACGTGACGTCATTGCGGCTTTGCCGAATGACAGCGGCGGAGCAGCGAGACCCACCGAGAAGATGGATGCGGCGGACTACAGGGGACAGCGGTGACTTTGCTGGCTCCTGTGTCAGGTAAGTGACACATAATGGGCTACTATGCTATGCTATGCATAATAGTCCATTATGCTTTACCTTTGCAGGCAATGAAAGGGTTTACTTCCTCTTTAAATTACACTTTTCCTCACTTGCTGACTTTGCTTGAAAATTGAACTAATTCAGAAGAGTCAAAACTAGCAAAGCCCCTCCATCCTTGGACATCATGGCCCCCTTCTCTTCTGGGACCATCTAATCTCCTTGCAGTTTCAGTTCCTCAGCGCCTTCCTTCACTTACCTACAAAACCTTTTATGTAGCTACCTGAGAAAAAGCAAAGGGGAAAACTATAGACCAGCAGTTGTCAATTTATGTGCTTAAAGAGGAAGTAAACACTGTCCCCTGTAGTCCGGCTCATCCATCTTTTCGGTGGGTCTCGCTGCTCCGCCGCTGTCATTCTGCAAAGCCGCCACTCCCGCGCATGCGGACGGGAGCCGCCACGCGCGGCATATCGCCGTTGACGGGTGCCGCGCTCAGTGCGTCTGTGTGCCGTAGACAGCGGTGCCTGTCTTTCGGCAAATATCTCCTAAACCGTGTAGGTTTACATGATATTTCTTGGACCTACAGGTAAGCCTTAATCTAGGCTTACCTGTAGGTCAAAGTGTGTTGTAAGGGTTTACAACCACTTTAAGGGGGCCTCAAATGCCACCACTAAAGCGTGCAGATGATGTTCAGTATATGTAATGCTGGAGTGGACTGTCGGAAAACAGAAGAAAAGAGGGTCATTAGATAGTGAGGAAATGCTAAATTTTTGGTTGGGGATATGCTGCAGAAGACGACACAAAAGTAGGAACATGTTACATGAGGCTAGTAGAGATCAATGCTAATACCCTAATTAATGTTCCCACTACAGACTGCTGAGGTCCAAGAGCCACACATCACCCGCATGTTGGGCACCAGGACTATAGAGTTTCACTTAAGTCTGTTGAAATCACCTCAAAATGGGGTTGTAGAGCAACAATCTCAGGACTTTTAGATGTCTACACAAGGGAGGCTGGCCTTTACATGTAAACAATGTGCATAAAATGTTTAATGCGCATATAATTCTATAATGGTTGTTAAAATGAATGGTTTTGAACAGACAGGTTTTTTTTTTTTAAATGCAGAAGAGACATACTATGTTTCTTTTGTATTAAAGTTTCTTACCCACCCGTCCACAACATACAATTTTGGCATCTGCCGAGATGAATGAATTCCCACACATGCACAAAAGTGATGCCATCTCAGCCCAGCCAATCAAAGTGGCCGAAGAATGTTACCCAGAAAAATACTGGCCAGTGATCATAAGATCGTTAACCAGAAAAATACTGGCCAAAGATCATTACCTTGAAAAATACCGGCCAAAGATCGAAAGATTGTTACCCAGAAAAATACCGGCCAAAGATCATTACCTTGAAAAATACCGGCCAAAGATCGAAAGATTGTTACCCAGAAAAATACCGGCCAAAGATTGAAATATTGTTACCCAGAAAAATACCGGCCAAAGATTGGTACGTCAATCAAAAACTAACAATTCTGGGTGAACTGACCCTTTAAGACATTACGGAACACATGAAATCTATTTCATACATTATATATGAAGTGAAGTGTACTAAATCTAAAAATGAGGAAATTGAAAAGACACAATCATGCCACTTAGATGTTCGTAGAACTAATTTACTTCCTCCCACATTAAAAAGCAATGAGTACTAGCAGAAGCCATGCTGCAGAGGAGGAACAGGATGATGTGTCTTCTGAAAAGCTGACTGACTATCTTTGTACTTGAAGACAATTTAATCAATGAATAGAATTTTTTTGTAAGTGACTTGTTGACATTCAAATGCTAGCAGGTTGTTCTGTAATAAGATGGTAGAAGGGCAAATTACTTGTAATACTTCAAGGGCAACTCAGAGTCTAAATTAAAATTCCACGAAAAAATAAAAATCCTTATTTGCCTGGAAAGCCTAATGCTGTAGCAGAAAAAAATAGATCATGGCTCTAAGCATTTCTTTTGTAATCAAGCAGAAAATTCCAAATTATACCTGCGTGCTGACGTAAACACCAATCCTAGGATAACCAGAGATGTTCCTTAGTTAATTTAAATTTATTACATATAATATATATATAAATAAATAAATATACATACACACACACACACACACACACACACACACACACACACACACACACACACACACAGAGATTGATAGAACTAATTAAGCAGATTCCAGTCTTCCAAGCAATCCCCTTTTTATGGTGCAGGGAAAGGTAGAGCAGGTTATCTTCCAGATAAGGGAAGGGAAAGAACCAGCTCAGACACTACCACTATCAGCACTAACATTCCACATACTTTTTCAAAACCTTTTTACCTTAAAGTGATTGTAAAACTATTATAACAAGTTATACTTACATGCTCTGTGCAATGGTTTTGCACAGAGCTGCCTCAATCCTCCTCATCTTGGGCCCCTTGCTGGTGCTCCCACTGCCAAGTGCCCCCGTAGCAAGCTGCTTGCTATGGGGGCACTTGTGCATGCTCGCTCCTGAGCCCCTCTGTGTGTTCATAAGACACGCAGAGCAGGACTCGGCTTTGCCCCCTACTCATTGGCTGTGATTGACAGCAGCAAGAGTCAATGGCTCCTGTTGTGTATCTGAGCCAATAAAGAGGGAGAGAGCAGAGACAGCCTCAGTTGGCTCTCTGGCACATCACTGGATCGAAATCAGGCTTGGGTATGTATTTAGGGGGGGGGAAGCTGCATGCAGGTTTTTTACCTTACTACAAAGAATGCAGTAAGGCCCCATTCACACTTGTACGACTCGTGTAAAGTCGTGTGATTTGGAGTGCAACATTAGGGCAAATTTGGGTGGGTGTGACTTGTCCTTCTGCAAAATTTGTGTCTCCTTGTAATGCAATGAACCTCTCCATTTCCCCATCACTTCTGTTTGCTTGGAAGGAGCAGGGCACATTAGTTGTGGTCATGTGCACTTCTCTAAGCACGCTACAAATCTCATAGTCCATCTCGAGAACCAGCAAGAGAGGAGTAGCGCTCCTTCATAGTGGGACCATTGAGAATTAATGTAGCCACCCTCTAACAGGAAGTCGGATCACAGCAAAGCATGGGGAAAATAAAAACCTTATTTTAAATAGATGAGGCTAGGCTTGTGCATTTTAACGCGTTTTTCATGCGCACTCATTAAAGTATATGAAACCAAAACAATGTACTTTTGCACCAAAAAAGGACCTTTACTTTTTTCGCCAAGCACACATGGAAGAGAAAGGCACAGGTAAATAAGCCCCAAAGAAAATAGTTATAATGTTTTTGTTTAGCATTGTTCTGCACCAATGCCCATTAAAAAAAAAAAAAAAAAAAAAAAAAAAAAATCGCACAGGTGTGAATGGGAACATAAAGGTGGCTCAGAACATCCCAGGAGACCCCCCAACATGGATTTATAGAAATAGAGACCTCATGTAAGTCAGGGCTGCACCACTTGGTGCCCAAGGAACCCAAAACACAATTATGGATTCTAAATTAGAATAAATGGTGTAAATATCTGCCCAGAAGCCGGTGTCCTGTCCATAAACTAAACACTTTTTGTGGTCGGATATTTTTAACATCACTAGGTGATGAAAAAAATAAAATTAAAAAAAACTTCCCTTTTTATGTGTTAAATTGTTTCACAAATAAAAAGTAACCCAGTTTCTGAAAGCAAAAGGGAGACCGTACTGATGTCATTGCTGTGGAAACTAATGACCATTCCTATGTACTACCAAGCCCTGTTGACAGATAATCCTCCTTCCGCTCAGAAACCATAAAAAGCACAATACAGTCCTTAGGACAGAGCTTGTACTTTCCACCATTCTCTAACTTGACATCGATATCTGTTGATGATGTCACTGATCACATGACTTGACAGGCCCTGGGTAGGACTGCAAGATAAGCTCAGGTGCTAAAGATAAGTAGAAGTAAATGGGCTTTTCTGGGAAAAAGTCTAATGTGTCAGTCACTAAAGATCACAAGACCAATACTAATGATTTTATGTTGTTAATCAATAGATCTCTGATACAAGTTATGTGTGCATACAAAAGGTAAAGGTCGTGTTATCTCTGCAAATAAAGAGCTAATAATAAATGCAAGCCACAAAATCTAGAGGCCATGGAAGTTGTCTTCATTTAGAAGAAAGTTTTATGCACACAGAGCCCCATCCTTGTAGTTCACTAGAATGTAATAGTTGTCATCTCACTGTCATTGTCCTTGATCAGATTGCCTTCCAGCTTGCTGATGGTTCCCACCAATATCAGCCAAAACCATGTATTACCCAAAATGAGCTGAAAGGGTTTGTCATGCTCACTTGTGATTAAGACAGATGCGTTTATCAATGATGGAGATGGAGGAGGAGGAGGAGGGCTGCAAGGGTTTTACATTTTTTTAGCTTTAAACCAAGAACAAAAATATATTTTGCAGATCCCCAGTCCTTAGATGTGGTGGCCTCATCTGCTTTCTTTATTATTTTAACATGGTGATCCTGGTACTGACTCACTTCTTGTTCAATGACAACGCTCATTAATTGTACTGCATCCATGGAGGTAAATAGTTACCCTAGGCCACTTGCTTCAGGTTTGGACTATAGAACACCTACCCCTTTCTTTATGTGCATAATATGAGAGGATGGGGGTGTTATGTAGTCCCTCAGAGGAAAACATTGTTGGAAACTTCACTTTCTGATGTACTGTTTGATGATTACACATGATCCTTAAGCTGGCCAGAGATGCAGGAAAGAAAATCGCTCAATTCCACTATCAACACACAGTCAGTATTGATGGGGGAATCCCTCTCATGGAGCCATTGTGTTCTCCCAGTAGGGGGAGCCATCCCTGCCAAGAGAACACAGTGATTGCTGCTAGTGGATATAATAGCCACTGGGAATAATTGTATGTAAAATCTGACAGGCTGGTTGTACCATTGGCTCCCGCTACTGTCAATCACATCCAGTGAGCCAATGGGAAGAGAGGGGAGGCGGTGTTGAGCCGTGCTGTGTGTGAATGGATACACAAAGCAGTGGCTCCGCTCCACCTCCTCATTGGCTACTTGCTACAGTGACACTCGGCAGGATTGAGGGGCTAGGAGGACAGACATGATTGCTTTTTTCAAAACTGCCTTTAAATTCCACTTTAATGGATGCTGCCATTGCCCAACCCTCCATCTGAAAATACCAGTTCTATGGCCGCCATTCTGATGCTTTGACTTTAATGCTATCTCCGATGATAACACAGAACAAGTATAGAGGTGAGTAGGTCTGACACTCCTTAACAGCCTGCTTGTTCCAGGTGTGTAAAAAGCAGAGTCAGATAAAGCCAGTCTGTTTCAGATATAGGCCAGTAATGGCAGCCCCCTAACGTCTCTCATGACACTGTTATTTCAAAAAATATACCATAATATCAGATTTTACCCGCATGGGGTGCAGCTGGAGAATTCTGATCCTACGAATACAATCTGGCTGTGACAAGGTGGCTCTGGCCTATTCTTTTTAAAAATAATGTGCTACTTCAAAGACTAATTGCAGTTCATCAATCCCTCAAGAGAATTAAGCAAATTATTGCAGGGAAATGTCATCTCTTTAGGGCAGCAGGCTGCAGATAAGACTGCTCTAGTGTTGTTTCTTCAGCAGCATGACCAACAACCAGCACAGCAAGAGCTAAAGCTGAAGATGCCTTCTGATGCTTCTCATGTTGGTTAAGTTTCTACTTCTTTTAAAAGGATGCAGATGACTGAAAACCTCTGGATAGGTTACAGCTAGTATATAGTAGAATAAGTGGAAAAGCTATACTGCCCAAAGAGTAAAAGCCACAACAGGTGTAATCTCAAAAAGACTCTGCTACTAATTGGGTTATTTTAGGTCCACAAGTGCCAAGAATGGGTTTGTGGATGGAGAGGAAGACCGGAGATGACAGATGATTAGACAACGTCATATCCTCACACCTACCTCATCATCTTTTGCTTCTTGGCTGCATCCTGGAAACTGCGGAATTCCTCCCCTGCTTTTATCTCATAAAACTGAGGCTTGAGGGTCGTTTGTTGATCTTCAGTCTCCCTTTCCTGCCTCCTGACTTTTTCCTCTTGGCGTAGGAGCTTGCGCTGTTTCCTGACCTCTTCGACCCAGCCCTTTTCATCATCGGAAGATTCGGAGCTCTCTGCATCACTTGGTTTTCCTTCTGGCTCTTCCTCTTCTTCCTGGTGACAAAATTAGAAACCAATGACAACTATGCAAGTGGTTCCACACGCTTTAGACTATTTATATTCTAAATAGGACAGCGATATTAAAAAAAACCTCTTCCTAAGAGGAGGTAACACCTGCACCACACTTTTCTATGGATGTAAAAAAAAATAGCAACAGCGGCTACCAAACATGAACTGCCATACAAAACAGGAATTACGTTCAGTGTATGTGTAAACCCAATCTCTAAAATCTCATAAGCGTTAACATAGAAAAGTAACTTCAAAAGTAAGTTTCCATATTTTTAAGGCTGCAGCTTTCATTAAAATACTACTTCCTATTTCAGTTCCTGTCTTGTCACCCTGTTACATGTTCTCCCAATGGAGTCCACAAACAAGTGCTCCAGGAAAAAAAGTGTACAGGTCTAGTACACAGTCAAACAGTTTGTGCTACTATAAAGTATCTCAAGCCACTTGCATAAAGAATGCTAGCCCCTGATGGCGGCGGTCCCTTCTGACAAAACACGTTGGTGGAGCTTTGAGCATGCCAACGTCACACACTGCTGGTGGATTAAGACACAAGTGCACATGTGAGTTATAGGTCAGTTTTTAATGTGTTTTCAAATATTTTAATAAAAGGATAATGCACCAGCAGCAGTCTTCTTTGTCATCTATAGTTTGCCCTGTAGGAGCCTACTTCTATTGTCAAAAAGACAGGAGAATTCCAAGAGTAGCTGTATTGATCTTGTAAACGCTTACTGACCTCTCAAATGTTGTGAGGTCTGGCAATCCAGCAAGCTTTCACTTGGAGGTGACGGTGGTGGTCCCTTCATAGTAGATGTTTTCACCGGCACACAGTATTGGAGGCCACCAACTTCTTTGTGTATATGTGAAAACTCACCAGATTTGGATTGGTGGCTTGACTCCTATTGCTAAAATCTATCATTCATGGTGCACAGTTGTTACCATCAGGAGACACTGAAGTAGCATTGAAGCGATACTTTTGCCCAAACCTACATTTTCCTTTTTTTATTGACGGCTAGCACAACACAAAAAGTGAAGCGATATCAGGCATGCGAGTAAGATATAATATTTAAAAAAAAAGTCTCTGTACTGCACCTGATCCTTGACCTGCAACTCTGCCATTTCTTTCAGCTTCTTCTTCCTCTTCTGGCTGATCTTAGATACAAGAGGGTTCAGCAGCCGGAACTCCTCACTCTTCTCATCCACTTGGAAGGCTGGATCCTCAAACATGGCTTTAAATCTGTCATCGTTGAGTATGTTTGGCATTTTCTAGAGTAAATGATAAATGTTTAGTCATATCAAATCTGCTATTTTTTTTTAGGACTGGTCACAGAAACAGATGAGTGTTAGAAAAATTTCAGGCTTTCAGAACTGCTTCTCTCTCCATGCAAGTCTATGGGAGTATAAAAGCAAATTAAGTGTAGGTTAACCTCACATGAATACAGAAGTATCTCAAACTAATAAAAAGCACACTGTGTTTACCATTTGAAATCCAACAACAAAAGTCTTTAGCCGTACGTTGGAACGGTAGGTATCATATGACTGAACTTTAAGCTCTGCTCTCTTGGATCCTGAGTGTTGCCATGACATGCAATTGCGTTGACAGGAAACAAGTCACAATGCTGAAAAATCTGTGTAGCAGGATTTTTCTGAATTTGTCCTATAAGCATGACTATTGCTAGCATTGCCCTAACTGAGGATCTCCCATGCACTGTTTAGTTACAGTAGACCTTGCATGAAAATGCAGAGAATAACTGCAATAACTGTTTCATGGGACTGTTTGAGAGTCTCAGTTCTTACACAGCCATTCAATGCCATTCCTTACTGTTCCAATTTGTAAGAATGAACGAGCAAAGGAATTAGGTGGACTTTGCACAAAATCATCGAAAAGCTCACCAGGGCCCTGAAAAAATCAATACGAAGTGAAAATAATAATAATAAAAAAAAAAAAAATTACATACACCCCAGCTTCCTGCCATTTCTTGTAGGTGTGAGTAATGTTAGTAGGCCTCACCGCGGGAACCTGGGAAATCAAATCTGAGGACATCACAGCCCATTAGAAGAAACTAGCACTGTGCTGTGTAGCACACTCTTAAAGGATCCTACGAGAAGTGTCAATGATGTCACCTTCGCCTAGGACAAACTTGCAGGTAGTGCGCAGCACAAAGTATTTTTTACATTTTTCTTTCAACTAATTTTTTCTTTACTGGCTTTCACTGCAAATCAGGGGGTGGCTCCCCAGACAAGCAATATGAAAAATGAGATTTGAAAAAAGAAATCCCATGCAACAGTTGAATTATTGTTATATAGAATAATTCATTCTGAAGTTGGGGGATCCAAGCTACAGAGAAGTGTTGCTGCCTGGAATTTTATCACCAAAACATGAGACCTGGAGGAAGATGACAAGAGAATTTATGGATCACCTGTTTACAATTGTATCTTAAACTGAAGATGGGGTGGGGTTGTGTAAGGGATTCAAAAGAACTCCTTTAAAGTTCACAGGGTTAGGGGCGGCGCTTTACTGGAGGGGACTTTTTCAGTGGCCTCTCTGTAGGTCAAAAGTCACTAAAATACCCAATAAATATAGCTGCCTGAAAATGGAGATTGGTTCAGCTGTGACTCTGCAGCTAGTAGTGAAGTATCCTACAGCTACTCCTCATTCACAGTAAGGGTCAGGAAAACATAGCATCACATGTCCATCATGAGTTCCTTAAAGCGTATTTCCTTTCACTTTAAATTGTTAGCTTGGACCAAACTGGTTCAAACAAACCATTTCCTTCATTGTATGTGCTGCAGCTTCATACAGTACACTGTGCTGGGTTCTAGCTGTGAGACAGACTTCCTACCTCACAATCGGGAAAAAACAAAGATGGTCTGAGCAGCGCTCAGCCATTCATAGGCAGCTTTGTATTCTGTGAATGAATACAAAGCTTCCTCTGATTGGCCGAGTCAGAGATTGTAATGTCATCAGTCCACCTCTTCGCCTCAGCCAATCAGAGGAAGCTTTGCATTCATTCATAGAATACAAAGCTGCCTATGAATGGGTGAGCGTCACTCAGACGTCTCTCTTACTTTGTTCCGGGTGTGGGACAGGAAGTCTCTGTCTCACAGCTGGAATCCAGCACTATGTACTGTATGTAGCTGAAATATAAAAGTGGAAATCAGCTTTAAAGGTGAAGTAAAAGTAAAAAAAAAAAATAATCAGTGGATCACAGGTGCAATGCACAGGCTCTAGCAGACTGTTCCGCCAGCTCCCTGTCAGTACCGAGATACAAGCTTTCAGTTACTGAGATGGAGGAAATGTCAATAGACTACGGATGTAATTGCCACACTAGTATTCTATTGACTATTACAAGTCTGTGTCGCAGTACCAAATGGATCTTGTAGTTCATACGCAGATCTTTGTGAATAAATGATGTGCTGTGCGGGGGTCCACCAATTCTAAAATTTGTAGCAGCTGAGGGGGAGAAGGGGGTCGTTCTAGGGGTTGGAGGGATAGCGTAACAGGTTACATCTTAAATACAGATGAACGTGTTTCAAAAGGTGGCGTTAGCCTTCAACACTGCTGACCAACTCTGCCTGACCCATTCATGGTAACCCTTACCTTCTGTTTCTTCTTCTGCAATGGCCGCTCCTCCTCATCTTCTTCTAATAATTTAAGAGCCAGTTCCTTGTTCACCTTTGGTAGTTTCTAGAAAAGAAAGGGTACATATGTTACAGACTCTAAAGCAGCACCAGGCAGACATATCAAGTGCTTTTTTATTTTTTATTTTTTTGCCAAACCTCAGCTCACAAATTGCTCAGATAACAGCATCCACCGGGGTATAATAAAAGCATCACTGACATGTTTACACATTTTTGAAAGCCAAGACCACTTTACGCTGATTTTTGCAGCATTGGCTTAAAGCTAGTGAGGTGAAGCAAACAACTTCTACACAAAAGTAAATCACCTCATGCTATAGCCTATAGATTTACAATACAGGGGTGATGCAATTGCATCCTTAAGCCACATACAATCAGATCCAGAGAAAGGCTTCCTGTAAGTTGTGAATGTGAAGGTATAATGGAATAGAGAGGTGATAGAGAGGAAAGCAATCCCACACCTCAACCTCATGGTGCAAGTCCAGTCCACAATCTGGATAGGAGCCACTAGAACAGGAAACGGTTTGACTGCACTCACAGGTGTGACGCAAAAGTGAAGACTTTATTGAAGAGAAAAATTATCAGATATCGTAGATATCATGACATCAATGCAGACCTAGCAGAGATTTTTCACAAATTAAAATGTGCTTAGTCATAATCAGGCAGAGATTAACGCGTTTTATGAATTGACATTCGCTTAGTCATAATCTGTGCACTGCGTAGATGTGTACCGTGTAGGTGGCATGTGACAAACTGAATTCAACAATCCGTTATTTTCCTGTGGATTCATCT